>NC_083596.1:2764192-2934192 GCF_027579695.1 Neoarius graeffei
TGCCGAGGTTATTAGTCGAGAGAGTTTCCTCGGGCTGCTCGATTGAGATACTGCCCTGCTTCTTTGCGAAACGAGGAGGCATTTTTGAAGCAATTGCTCTGTTCTTTATGGTTACCTATGGGTACGCGTGCACACAAATTTAAAACAACCTATTAGATCTTTTCTGATGGGATAAATTCCTAACCCTAAAATATTTCCACTAAAGACGAGTCCCATAGTCCATACCGCTATAAAACTAATTTAAAATCAAATCAAACTCACCGGTGCTCCTTGCTCCTTCCTCCTTCGTTCGTCCTCCTGTGGACGCCGCTGTTTTTTGGTGAGGGCGTCTTGGAATCCATCAGGACTCGGAATAGAGACTCCTGAATCGCTTTCAACTGTCAAAGAGTTCAGATGTTTAGCACAAACGGATGTTCCAGGACACAACTTCGCACAAGAACGCAGAGTGAAACTCCCCAGTAAAAATCAAAGTGTGTTATTTTTTAAATTAAGTTTTGCTCTTACTCGGGTAGCTGTTGAGGTCATATTGTGAAAGAGGCTCAGACATGTCTCCCTTCATGCTTCTTGGTTTTAGATCTTTGTCCAGCTTCTTCCCTGAAGGTTCAGTATTGCTGGTGGAAAGGCCGTCCTCTGTCTGCTCCACTCCATACACCGGCCCTGCGTTCAAGCCAGGAGCTGCGTCCTCCGGACTCCTGCACAAATTAAAACCAGGTTACTTTACTCCTCCTCATCTGCTACACAGATAAAGCAGACATTCCTGTATCGGACCGCCCGAACTCACCGTCTGCAGTTGGACGTCACGCCGTTCTGCCAGCCATCGTTTCGGTTCAATGAACCGCCACTAGAAGTAGTATCTGTGGCTCGAGGCATCTTTGAGCTTTCCAAAATATCACTTTTACGATTCTGTCGGTCCACCAGAGGGCGCTGGCTGGAGAAACTTCTCTTAGAGAGCTCTCGTTTCTCAGAGCCTGGCTCTCCATGGCCCGGTTCTACAGGCACTTCACCACGTTTCTCTCTCCAGTCATTCAAGTCGCTGTTTTCTGATCCAGTCTCCCAGTCCTCACCCTGAGGAGCAAATTCCTGCTGCCTATTTCCAGAGTAATGACCAGGCCAATGGTCTTCTCCAGTTTTGGACCGACCTGGCCAAGGATTCGTGAAATCGCCGTTGACGTACTCATCATTGTTCCACTGACCACCGGTTTCTCGTTCCTGGCGTAGACGTCTAAACCGCGGGGGTTTGTCTTGGCGAGGAGGGCGTCTTCTCCTTAGGGGTCGGTTATCTGAATTGTCGTTGTCGAAATGGTAGTCGCCTCCTCGTTCTTCGACTCCGTTCTCTGCGAAAGACGAAGAGAACTTTGGAGGGTATTTCAGAGAGTCATTTTCTGCAGGTTTTCTCGAAAAGGAGTCACTTGTAAAGTTGTAACCGTTCTCCTGCATGGATCCACCTCCAAACTGGTTCCCTCGCCCCCTCCAAGTAGAAAAATCCTTCGATCCAAACCCACGGTTGTATCCAGTGTTCAGGCGTGGAGGAAGGGACCGACCAAAACTTCTCATTCTGGGCTTTTCCCTCGCTTCTCCGTCGGTGCCCTGGTCGTTATTGTAGACCTTATTGGACCTCCAGGACTCCCTATCCGCCCTTTTAGTGTCTCCGGATATGGAATAAGCAGCTTCTCCGTTCTCTCCATTTTTCTGGCGGCGCCGTTTGGGCAGCTCTTCGTATTCCGAGGCCTCGCTCAGAGTCTCGCTCATGTTCCGTCTTCGTGGTTTACCCCTTGGCAAATCCTCAGTTTTGACAAAGTCCCGAGGCCCTCGACCCCGGCCTGATCGTTGGATATTTCCCGTGTTGTACATTCCTCTATTGTTGTCATTACGCCCTCCTCGGCCTCCACCACGCGAGTTGAACTCCCTGAATCCTCTGCCGCGGCCACGCCCTGCTCCTCTGGCTCCAGCGAATGCCTGCTCTTCATCAATAAAGATCCAGTTGTTGCGGCGAGGTACTGGAGGCTCTCTGCTTTCAGAGCTCTCCTTCACCTGGGAGTTGATGCTATCCCAGCCATTCTCCTTGTTCAATTCTTCATTCAGGTTGCTCGATTTCTCTATTTTCAGCAGAGAAGACTGCTTCTCCTCATGAGAGGTCACAGAAACCACCGAGTGCCTGTTAATCGAAGGCTGGTTGTCTTTTTTCAGGTCATAGACATTGGTCAAGACTTCCTTCTCAAGTCTGTATGGGACAGGCTTCTCTTCCGGTTCAGATTTGGGTTTCTCATTCTCCTTGTCCTCCACTTTCAGGGCCTTGAGCACTGGCTTCTTGATAGGACCCGTCCTTCTGAGGGTTCTACTGCTCAGTTCGGACGGTTGGCTAACCCCACTGCTACTGCTCGACCCTGGATCGGACCAGTGCACTGCATCTTTATCTTTCTTCATAGAGTCGTCCTTCTTCCAGAAACCAGAGTCAAAACTCTTCTCCTTGCCCTCACAAACGTCGTCACAAGAATCTAGACCATCTCTCTGGTGCCGGTTAGAGGAAACCTCCTTCTGGTGCTCGGGTTTTAAGTATTCACTGTGTCCTGGTAGCTGAGTCACTTCTTCCTCTCGCTGTGAACCGAGAGAAATGTCCGAGCCTCGACTTGGGCGGTAGCCCTGATGGGGGAGATCCTCTGGAGGACTTTCAACACGTTCAATCCCTCTCTCCTCATAGGAGTCCTGCTGAGAGCATGACCGGTCACTCCTGCAAAATAGAGACAACTCAAAATCCAAGGTCTTACTGTTTCAAAAGCATCCAGGAATTAATAAATAAATAAATACAAAGAAATAAGTCTTCTGCACCTTTCATCTGCCAGATTCCTCTCAGTGCTCTCATGCTGTCTCTGGTAAGGTGGGGTGAAACTGCGTGCAGGTGGGTAGCCATCTTGACTCCAAACAGAGTAAGTGTCAACAGAGAGCCCTCTCCTTTCCTGGTGCATGCTGGGATGGCAGCCCTCGTCTGAGGTAGACCCAGGGCTGTTGAGGCGATCCTGCTGCACAGCCGGTTTCATTACTCCTACAGAAAAAGAGCATGAAAATAAACCTTTTATTTTCAGCTGAAACGCTACATTTTTGGCTCTGGGTTAACGAACATACCTGAAGAGTGGACATTAGGAGAGTAATAATCAACTGTCGAGCGTCCCTGGGTAACCCGTGGGTCCATGTAAGGAGGCATCATCATCCAGCGGGGGTCAAATCCAAGCACGTGTGGGGGGTAATACCCTCTCTGAGTGGAACCTGAGCTGGGCTGCTGCCAATGCTGCATCTTATACACCTGATCCTAAAAACACAGGCAGAAAAACAAAACGCACAATTCTACATCACCACTGATGTCACAATGGCTGAGCTGAAAACTCCAAATAGATCAAAATCCTCAAATAATCCACACTTGATATGGGGGGGGAGAAGGATCAAAGTACTCACAAATGTTTGATGATAGACTACATGAGTACTACAAGAGGAGATATGCTCTTGCTTTTGAACTGCTGAGAACACTGATCCTGCAGAATTAAAGGATTAAAACTTGAAAGCTTGTCATGCCTGAGGGGTTTCAGCTGCTGCTGCTCACCTGCTGCTGCTGCTGCTTTTGGAAGCGGGGCGGAATAGCCTTCTGGTGCCGTTGAGCGTAGTCCAGACAGTCGTCCGTGCTCCTGTAGCTGAAATCATCTCGGTAATCCTGGCTGTGAAGTATGTCAGATTTCTGCTCGGAAACATCTGGAAGAGGAAACAGGAATGATTTTCTGATTATTGAGGATACATAATCGGGGGGACCCACACAAAACAAGCCGTTCCAATATTTTTTTTGGGGGGGGGGGGGGGTGTCGTCCACACGCCAGGACTGCAAATCGATTAAACATTAAAAGGTCAATTAATATCGCTAACACTGGATTAAAAGCAAAAGAGGATTCTGTTGCTGAGAAAACCCAATCGGAAAACTGACTTCTGGTCCGGAATGCTTGTTTGTGTTTGGATATGCTTCCTGTGAGCATTAAAATAGTAACCTTTGTTTGTCTATCGTTTGTACCTTTACTTCCATGCAGCCAGGCTTCCTGGTGAGATTTTCCCACATCTCTCCCGGGTGACAGTGAAAGCTCCTTATTTTCCGCTCCATGTGTGTCTCCGGAGTGTGCCGGTCTCTCGATCTTACCAAACTTCTCGTCCAGTTTCTTGAGTTTCTCAGCGCAGGCAGCCAGCCTCTCCTCTCGCGCTCGCCTCTCCTCTTCCTCACGCCTCCGACGTGCCCTCTCCACGGCCTCGGAGACGTCCAGCGAGACGAATTTTCCCCGAGGAGGAAGAGGAGCAGAACGCTGAGGCTCGTCCTGTTCCTCCACAGACTCGTTTGTGCCACTGCTCTTCTGCTGCGGCTGGAAAAATAAAGAAATAAAATGAGATCTCGGATAAACATCTATTCCTTGTGATGACTGAGAAGTCTCACGTTTATTACCTGTGAACCTGTGGATCCGTATCTGCTGTTGGTTTTTCTGGAAGGCAAAGGATCATGCTGGTGATGGTACGCGTCTTCCTGACCGTCTGAACTCATGGATGACTGGCGGTCACGGCGAGACTCCCACTCTCCCCTAAAAACAACAAGCCTGTAAAATACTCACGTATTCATGTAGACATTTATTCAAAATGTATCTTAAAAGGATGCAGAAACGCACCAGATCTTGTTCTTCTCATTGGGGGAGTGATCCTCTTCATCGTCACTGAACTTGAGCTTCTCACTGTAATCCACCTCCTCATGAAGACCTGGAAAGATGATCAGTCTGTTTATATCACACACCAAACACCTGAACAGTGCACCACTGGATTACTAGTGATGTACACAATCAGCTAATTCAGTATAAGTGGGGGAAGGGAAAAAAGAAAAAAGTAATTCAATTACAGTATTTTCTCCTTTTTAATTGCAGTGTAGGAAAAAAAAAAACACTACAAAACTCAATTGATGCGTTTATTTGAAAAGATAACTAGCTGCAAAACTTCTGTGAAAAAATATATGACTATCTTCTTGTGAAGAGATAATCATGCTACTTTTAGTCTCGTGTTTATTCACTTCACGGAAGTACAGTTCGTTTTACGCGTCTACCTGCCCAGCCGTCCTCGCAATCATTGTCCAGGTCGTCCAGGTCTTTCAGATCATCAGGGTTGATGATGGCAGGACGGGAAGGCCGGTCTCCGGGACGCCGAATCGGCCGGGGAGAGGGACGAGGTGGGACTCGGGCGAAGCGGTTCTCTCTCCGCACGTCTCCACTACAAACAGAACGAGTCACTCATCTAAATCGGCTCAGACTCTCAGGTTTGAATCTGACCTGAATGATTATTCTAACAAAATGACTGGAGCAATCATTACAATGATTTTTCACAAGCTTCAATGTGAAACATTTATTCTGGAAGTGTTCGTTTAAAAACCATCAGAATGGACAGTAAATGAGTGCTCTGCCGTCACAGATGGCTACAGGTAGGCAGGTACACACCTGACAGGTTCAGGAGGAGGGTAAGGGGGTCTAAAGGTGGGTCGAGCATCAAAACGCATCGGGGCAGCAACAACAGAGGCAGCAGCAGAGCCGCGCTCAGAAGAACCCGGACCATCACGAGTCTCCTTGGAACACATCTGATGAGGGGGTGGGGGGAAGAAAAAAATAATTAAAAACACTGAGCAATACATTAGTCAGCAGCATCCTAATTTCACAAAACAGTTTAATCAGACCAGCGACACTTTCAACAGCATGAAGGAACAAAATAAATTTTCATCTTTACAGCTGCACTCATCTTCAGATTGGGGGGGGGGGGGGGGGGGGGAGAGAGAGAGAGAGAGAGAGATTAAATCAAAACCTTTCTACTGTGGATGCCCCCCCCCAAAAAAAATCTGAACCAGAAAGAGACAATTTGCTGAGGTCACTGCAGGTTTCTATAATTTTCAAAACAATCATTCAACTCTATATCAAGACAATTTTCATGCAATTTCAGAAATAAATCCCCGATTTATGTTTCTTATGTTTTTTAAATGAACCTGCCACCACCATCCCTCTTCAAGGCAATAAAGTCTTTAACAATATATAGAGTGACATTTTTATGGACGATTAAAGTCAACAAGACAAAGAAAAATACAAAGTAAAAATCCAAAAAAAATGGGGAGGAAAAGAAAATTATGCAAAACAGGACTGAACATACAAGGGAAAAAAGGAAACAAAATATAAATATATTCTTAATTTAATTTTTTATTTTCATTCTCTCTTATACCCACAAGTTTTAAAAACTTAAATGTAATAAAAATGCTTAATTGATACCAGTGCACATGCAAAAAAAAATTTTTTTTTTTAAATCCTTGCATTCTACTTTGATTAGTCAAAGTTATTTACACACACACACACACACACACACTACAAGAAGAAATCACATCAGAACAATACTAAAACCAATCAACACACACTTGAATTTAAAATCTAACTTTCAAAAACAGAATAAATTAAGGAACCCCCCCCCGAGGTTCCTATGTTTTTAATAACACAATGAAACCTGTATGGAACCCTTACGAAGGCAGGCAGCATGTCGTGGTAGGTTGTGGTGGAGGAGTGATGGAG
Organism: Neoarius graeffei; assembly: GCF_027579695.1. NCBI lineage: Eukaryota > Metazoa > Chordata > Actinopteri > Siluriformes > Ariidae > Neoarius > Neoarius graeffei. The sequence goes on from NC_083596.1 coordinate 2,770,798, forward strand.
CTGATACTGCAGACCCGGTGTTGGTCGGCGTGTGGGCGGAGCCAGTCGAAGCGAAGAATCTTTCAGGTCAGGAGATGTGGTGGTGGTGGTGGTGGTGTTGACAGCGTTGGTGGAAGAGGAAGAAGAGGAGGTGGAAGAGGAGGATGGAGGTGGAAGCGGAGTGGTAGCCTCAGGAGAGGCACTGGGTTTGCCCTCTGGATCAGAGGAGAGGGCTGAGGACAGAGATGGGGGCTGCAGGTACCTCCCTCCGCCCTCCCTCCAACTCGTCACATCTGAACACACACACACATGACTTAGCAACTTGTACAATTCACGTTTAGTTAAACTCAAACATTTTCTCCTTCACTACTCCTTCATCAAAAATCCCCCCCCAATGATGTCGTTTTTAAAAGCCACTTAACAACATGCTTGATTTTCAAGGACTTGAATGACTTCACTGCCGAATGTCGGACCTTGAATTCACTTCTACTAGCACACAGAGCTGATAAAAGGCGACAAGGTTCTCATTTCTTTGCGCACGTGTAGCGTAGGTCATCACACGTAAAGTTAATGACCTTTGGGTTTATGTGCGGTGGTTAATGTTTGTAACGGATGCGAACGAGCCGCAGCTCCGAGACTCACTCTGAGGGCGGAGGCTTGGTCCTGGCCCATACGACGGATCGAAGCCGCTTTTTTCCTTGCCAGCCTTGTCCTGTTCTCCTGCTGCTTTCAGCGTTGGAAATTCCTCGTGAGAGAAGGGCTGCAGTCGGTTTGAGGCCCTTAAACCTGCAGGAAGAGCGAGCATTTTACACACACACACACACACACACACACACACACACACACACACACACACACACACACACAGAGCTGTAAATGTAAAGTCTTTAAGCTCTGTTCTCTGTCCATGTTCTCAGCTGAAACCAAATGTCACGAGTCAATGAACTAAATGTGCTTAATGTACTGGAAAGAAATACCTGATATTAACTATTTATTGTAAATTCAAACTTATCAGGGATTAAGTCTATTCACTTTGCACCTAATTGTGATTTTTATCTCCTTTATGGATCGTTTATCGTTACACACACACAAAAAACCCTGCATTAATACAAATATTGATTTGAGTAGATGAGAGCAAGAACTACGGTTCAAGGATTTCAAGAAGTAGTGTTTAGAAACTTTCCCACTGTTTTTCTCCCTCTCTCTCACACACACACACACATCAATACATTTTCAAGGACTTGAATGACTTCACTGCTGAATGTCGGACCTTGAATTCACTCCTATTGGCACACAGAGCCGATAAAAGGCGACAAGGTTCTAGTTTCTTTGAGCACATATAGCGTAGATCACCACATGTGTAGAGCTAATGACCTTTGGGTTTGTGTGCGGTTATGTATGTACGTAACAGGATCAAAAGAAAATGAAGAAAGTGACAGGGTGTGGGCGTTACCATCTTGATCTAGTGCCTTTCCATTTAGTTGTGCCCATTGCTTTGGTCCACCGGTGCTTGTGCTCTGGAACGGAACAGAGTGTGAAGGTTATTACATGTTTTTCAAAGTGGATTTTAAATAAGTATCTTCCTGACAAGAAAATATCAACGTGTGTGTGTGCGTCACACTTTCCTCTCACTTTTTTTTTAAGTGCAAATACAAGCTATATTCAACCATCCTTCCCTTTAAATGTTTGATTAATTTCCTGAAACCAATGTCTCATCTTCTTTATCTTCATCAAAAGAGATGAGCGAGAGCACGTAGAGGCTCGTTTCAACACAAACACAAAATTAAATGAGAAAGTAAAGTATATTTATGCAAATGAAGTGAAGTTTAACTGCAAATCAATGATTAGTAGGAAAGTGGATGTAGGGATGATCACATCACAGCACACAAGCTTAGTGTGCAGGCACAAAAATAAAATTGCCTTTACTGTTTTTAAGCTGCAACATATACTAACATTAAGCATCAATAACTATATTCAATACAACAGAACCATTAAAAGATAAAGACAGAACTGTATAATAATTCTGTGTATTGAAAACGATGAATTTTTTTTGTACCTCCTGGCTGGGTGCCGCTGTTGGCTTCTGAAGATTGGAGACAGATTTCTGCAAAGGCAGCGGCGGCTGCGACTCCGGCGGCTGTGCTGTCGACACAACGGAACTGAAACGGATACAAAGCAACAAGACACGGCGATCAGCTTCATCGAGGTGCTGAGACAAACAGCTGCAACTTTTTAATTCACCAATGGGTTCCTGGATGCTCAAACATGTCCCTTTTTTTTTTTTGCATAAAGAGGTTCTGTGATATGAATTAGTAATATTTTCTCTTTACGCCCTTTAACCCCTTCACTACTCACAGATTTAACAATACTTCATCTTTTTCAAGTCTTAGATCATCACTGAGCACCACAATACTTAATGTACTGACAAAAAAAATTGACACTGAAAAGGAATTTTTTGTTCCAATTTTTAAGACCGAAAACATTAGAAAGCATTCACAAGTCAGCTGCTTCAAGGAGTCTGTAATTGTTATACATTTTGAAAACAAAAAAGAGAAAAGCAAGAAAAGATGCTTCTGATCTCTGGTTTATCACAATATCACTCATATACCTAGAGAGAACCCCATGGGAAAAACACAGCTGGTCGGTGTTTATTTTTCATCTCAACACACAGTGCTGAAAGACGACTCCTTGAAGTAATGCAAGTAAGTTCAAGCTGTTCAGTGAGTCAATCACATCCTTTCACACTGCACAATTTTCATCATAGCCGAGGCTCACGTTACACAATGTTCGATTACAAACGAGCACATCCGATCCCTAAATCCCACTTTCTCATGAAAAAAAAAAAAAAAAAACACAGAAGCTGTCAATCATTTAATTGTCCCAATTTTGAAAAGGGAGGGGAAAAAAAAAAGAATCACAAAATGTGGAAAGCGGATTGTTTGCAGGCAGCAACATGGGCAGTGAGGATCATCTGTTCTATAAAGAGAACCAGAGGCCCCCCCCACCCAAAAAAAAACCCCACCCCAGCCTGAAAAACACCTCTCTTTATGCTATGAATCACGCTGCTGTTCCAAACAACCATCCAAGTTTGATGCGCTTAACAATTTCTTACAAAAGTGATATTTTTGCACTTACATTTTGACCTCAGACTGCCAAAGTTTATGGACACCTGACCATCACAGCCATATGTGCTTCACCCACTAACTGTTCCCACAAAGCTGGAAACACACAATTGTATAGAACATGTCTGTACAATTTAACATTACAACCTCCCTTCACTGGAACTAAGAGACTTACAACTTGGAGTGGAGAACGCGAATGTCCTGCACAGAGCCCTGACTGAACTCAACTCCACTGAAACACCATTTTGGATGAACTGGAGCCTGACTGTCCCAACATCAGCGTCTGATCTCACTAATGCTCTTATAGCTGAACTGAATGAACACAAATCCCCACGGCCACGCCCCAAAATATAGTGGAAAGCCTTTCCAGAAGCGAAGAAAAGAGTGGAGCTTATTTAAACAGTAAAAAGGGGAATAAATCTGGCATGAGATGTTCAACAAGAACATATAGGTGATCTGATGGTCAGGGTGCACAAACTTTTGGGCACACAGCATATATAATGGATGACGAACTGGATCTGCTATGCGTTTCTCAGCACTGTTCTTGCTGCTAGATGGAGAGGGACACAGGCTATGAGATCCATCACAGAATAAATCAACATGCTCAAAAAATCCTGAAGCTCCATCGATCGCTCAGACTGAGGAAGCTGCGTCACTGAACCGTTCACAGGGCGGAGCAGACGCTCGAGAGTCGCTGGTGACCAGAAAACCGGGGATAAACTAACCACACCATCACATCATCTCTCTACTCAATACTGAGCCTTTCACTTCACAGAGTGTGTGTTCAGTTATTTTTACTGAGAGAAACACACACAATCACAGCTCCACTGTCACACAGCATTAACTCCAGTTCTCCTATTTATAAATCTCTCTCTCTCTCACACACACACACAGAGCTTGGTCCTTGAGCTTGGGGAAGTGTTCACTTAGTGACGCACCTCTATTTCCAACACAGGACAAGAAGGAAAAACACACACACGCACACAGACACTTCTTTTCATCTTTAGACACATCTCTCTACAGTATACATCAGTCTTTCTGTAACCAGCTCACTCTCGTGTTCTGTCTTTTATACGTGCCGGCTTTTTTTTTTTTTTTGCTTCACAGCTTCCAAAAGTTCAACCAAGTGACTTTAAGTCATGATCCAGGATAAGGTTCTGTCCCTCCTGATGCATATGAATGCCACCTGCACCCTGCCCAGCTCACTGCTTCAGGTTTGCTGAAGAATTTCCAGGGTCTCCTTGGCCAACTGCCCAAGCGAGACTTTGATGTTTGCTCTCTGGTCCATTGTAAAATCACAAATGCAGGCTTGCACGTCATCACAAAAACACGTATAACCCAGATCCCAATGTTTACAGTGCGACGTCACGCGGCATACTGGCTCATGAGTTACTGCTCACTCCTACTGCACGCGCATCCTGAACTTTATGATCACACCTCATATTTTACACATACACATTGTGCAAAGAAGTCTATATGATACACACAGATAGAGAGACCTACCTCTTTTGATCTGGTTGTTCCTGCTTGTTCGCCCATCCTGTTCCGTCTTTGGGCACGATAATCACGTTTGGATCGTTTCCTCTGTTCTCGGATTTCAGGCTCGGCAGGTGAGCGGGCGGGGGCATGCGCCGGGCAGCGGCCACTTTACCAAGACTCTGTAAGCCATGTCGAGTAACAACTGCAGCGGGCACAAAATGAACGAACACTGGTTAGAAATGAACAAACACTGGTTACTGATGTCACCAAGCGCACGTGCGCACACGTTTCAACATCTCAAGCTCGGGTCAGTGATGTACTGTAGTAACCATCATGTTAAAATAAAAAAAAATTCAAGGTATATTTTAACACTCAAGTCACAAAACATAGCTTCATGTACTTTCAGTAAAATTTTTATATGCATTCATATTACACTTAATTTTTTTTTTTACACCTTTCATCTGTTTAAAACGCTGCTCAAAGCGGATTTACACAAAACAGTGAGATAACTGAAGATAATCAAAAATAAAACAGTAAATAAAAGTAAATCACTTACAGAAAAGAAATAAAACTCAATACAAAATAAAACTAACAAAAATAATACAATAATGAACTTAAAATGAAAACGTAAAAAAAAAACGAGGAAAAGATCAAAAGCAAAATAAAGTAAAAATGCATCAAATATCAGACAGGAAAACAAGAATGACAAAAATAGTAACAAAAAAAACCCTACAAACTGTAATAGCATAAAAAGAAACCTAAAAAAGAATTAAAAGGGGAAAAGGGTTTATCAATAAAATAGTAAAATGATATAAAAGCAAAAAAGCTGTGATAAAAAAATAAAATGTAAATATTTAAAGTGTACAAAAAAAAAAACCAAGGAATTGAAACCAACTTTAAAAAAGGCTTTATAAATAAAAAAGTACAAGAAAAAAAACAAACCAATGTGCGATACAAAAAATAAAAAGCTACAAGTAAAGAAAATATAAACTAAAAAAAATTAAACTTAAACCAACTTCAAGAAAAAAAAAATTCAACAAATAAAAAAGAAAATTATAACAGTGTAAAAAGATGACAAATAATAAACAGTAAAATCATTAAAAAAAGTAATGAATAGCAGTGACAGAAAAAAGGAAGAAAATAAAATAAAGCAGCTGATAAAATGTCCAGTATAGCAGGTAACGTGTGAAGGGTCTGAGCCTCACCTGTGGTTTTCTGAGTTTCTATTGACTTCCCCTTGTACTTGTCAAATAGGCTGAGTGAGGAATACTTGCTTTTCCCATCCTTGGACTTGGTTATTTGCCCCAAACGATCGGACATTGCGATGAAATGTCATCGAGTATGGAAATTTTTCTTTGCACCTCTTCCTCTGTACCGTCTGTTTCTGTAAAGACAAACACACACACATGAAATATATACAGCATTATAGCACAGCACTGTTGAGTTCTGGACTGCAATTGTCTAGAACAGCAGCTCTGACAGTATTGCAGTGAAAACTGAAATTTAATCCACATGTCTCTGACTGCACTTGAAATTACTCATCATCATATTCTTTTATAACTCTCTCCGTCCTGTGCTTCTCTTCCATTAAGGTCTCTGTTTCAAAAAAATAAACAAGGTTCTTAAACATTATCAGTCTTGTTCTTTAATGTATAAAATGTCCAAACTACAACATGACACGCTGTAACAGATGGTCAAAAAGAACTGAATCTGAACGACACTGTGTTTAAAGTTTAATGAGCGACAGGAACAACTTTTCTGCACGTGAGCTCATGGCAACAGAAAAGTTCCTCTGTATTCTCATGGAAAATCAGGATTCATGAGGTCACTGGATGTTCTCTCTCTCTCTCTCTCTCTCTCTCTCTCTCTCTCACATGCACACTAACGGCCCTCGGTGTGTTCTCTGCCTCGGTGTTGTTCTTTAGACAGGTAAGAACTAGTCTGGCTAACGCAACTTCAAAGCTCTGTGAGCATTTGGTCTGGCAAAGATATTAAGCCCAACCATTTCCCAAAGCGCGTGGTTGACCCACCTCCCTGAAATGCCTCAGTTTGCTACTGGTCGAAGCCAGAAAAGGCTGTGACGAAGCTTAAACCAATCACATCACTCTTTCCTCTGACGTATGTGACGCGACGGAAACTTCACAACAGCCCCCCGTGTTGCGTCACACTTAGGATGGGCGGGCCCAGGCTAACTAACTGGTAGATTAAACTCTTACCGAAGCCGGTCGGGAGCAAGGCGAAAACGTCCTTCCTTTCAATAAATACCTCCAGGGCTGCTCTTTGCTCCGTTTTCAATGAGAACTTCCCGTTGAATGCTTTCAATACAGCATCTACCGCTGTCTCAAAGGCTTGCCGCTGCTCCATGTTCGTAATGTTTCTAGTGAATGAAGCGCTTCCGGCATAGATTCTGTAAACAATCTATGGCTTCCGGTCGCAGTTCTACTACGTCACTGCCTTGAACACGCCTCTACCCAGGGCCGTTGGAGATGCTCAAAGTTGATTGGCTCCCGATTTTTCGAGAGCTTGGAAGAGCTGGAGATAGCTTGCCTTGCCAGACTAAGTTCGCAACAGCCCCCCGTGTTGCGTCACACTTAGGATGGGCGGGCCCAGGCTAGGTAAGAACAGCAATCGCACTCAAAAGCATCTTAGTGAGGTGGAATCGTTCCTCTCCTGAATCAGAGTGATTTGATTCTGAATCAACTCACTTGAATGAATCAAACCTGCTGTATGTTTTGGGGTTTTGTAGATTTTCCCCTACTTATGGCTGCAATACAAACAAAACATTTTACACTTTTAAAAATAAACAAATTTTAAGCATCAAATCAACTAATGATTCTTTCCCCAAAGCTGGAAATCATCAGGATATCCGCAATATCCCAGCATAGCGCAATCCGACATTTATCACGCCATCAATACGACAGTCATATCGCCCAGCCCTGCATCAGAACCGTACAGTAAATGGAGGCGTGTGTGTATAAAGTGTGTAATCTGTGTTATACAGTGGTACTTGAAAGTTTGTGAACCCTTTAGAATTTTTCATTTCTGCATAAATACGACCTCATCATCATCATCAGATTTTCACACAAGTCCAAAAAGTAGATAAAAAGAACCCAATTAAACAAACAAAACAAATTATACTTAGTCATTAACTTTATTCATGCTTCGTTAGAATGACGTGTGTGACTTGTGCGTTTCGGGTTGTTGTCTTGCTGTTTGACCCGCTTTCTCTTGAGATTCAGTTCACAGACAGATGTCCTGACAGTTTCCTTGAGAATAAGTCAGAATTCCATCAGTGACAGCAAGCCACCCTGCCCAAGATTCAGCAAAACAGGTCCAAACCACAACACTACCACTACCATGTTTCACAGATGGGATAAAGTTCTCACTCTGGAATGCAGCGTTTTCATTTCTCCAAACACAACACTTCTCATTTAAACCAAAAAGTTCTAATTTGGTTTCATCAGTCCACAAAAGATTTCCAGCAGCCATCTGGCTTGTCCATGTGAGCTTTAGCAAACTGTAGTCAGGCAGAAATGTTCTTTTTGGAGAGCTTTCTCCTTACAACCCTGCCATGCACGCCATTTGTTGTTCTGTGTTCTCCTGATGGTGGACTCATGAACATTAGCCAATGTGACAGAGGCCTTTAGTTGGTTAGAAGTTGCCCCAGGTTCCTCTGTGATCTTATGGACTATAACACACCTTGCTCTTGGCGTGATCATTGCTGGCCCACTCCTGGTCCACAGTCGGACTGTGGATTGGTGGAGTCCAAACTCTAGAGATGATTTTGTAACCTTTTCCAGCCTGATGAGCAGCAACACCTGTTCTCCTGAGGTCCTCAGAAATCTCCTTTGTTCGTGCCAAGATACACTTCCACAAACGTGTTGTGAAGATCAGACTTTGATAGATCCCTGTTCTTTAAATAAAACAGGGTGCCCACTCACACCTGATTGTCATCCCACTGAATGAAAACACGTGACTCCAATTTGACCTTCAGATTAACTGATGATCCTAGAGGTTCACATACTTTTGCCACTTACAGATATGCAATATTGGATCATGTTCCTCAATGACAATGACCAAGTACAATATTTTTCTCTCATTTGTTTAACTGGGTTCTCTCTAACTACTTTTTGGACTTGTATGAAACATTGACGTCATTTTAGGTCAAATATATATGGAAATGTAACAATTTCTAAAGGGTCCACAAACTTTCAAGCACCGTTGTGTGTTGGTTTTTCCTATTTCATGAAAATACACTGACACATGAACACAGGGACACGCTGCACAGTAGTCGACTCTGACAACTCGGAAACCAAGAAAATATTTTATTCCCTTCTTGCTTATTTGTCGGTTTAAATCTGCGGCTCACGCGGCATTCCTGCAGCGCTACAGCTCTGGGCTTTGGACCAAAATATTAAAATTAAATTCTGCAACCCAAAACATTTATTTATTTGATTCACTTCTTTCAGTGAGTCGATTCAGAGTTGAATCGCTCTCTCATCAGGAACAGAACCGACACCGTGTCACTTGGATGCTCTCGGATCTGCACATGATCGTTGTGTTCCGCCTAAAAGAATGGCACCGAATCAGAGAACGCATCAGGGCTCTGCTGTGGGCAACCCAGAGACGACAGTGACGAGAACTCATCTCCTTTAGACGACACAAGGCAGAACACGCAATTATAGCCCTATTCAGACGGGATTAAATGTACACTGGGGGGAGGGAGAGGGTGGTGGTGGAGGTTCAGGGGTAATTCCCCATTTTGTTCAGTGATTATTTCCATCCAGATCAGCGTTTCCCCTCAGTCCTCCGCTGAGAAAATTACAGACCTACAGTTTCACAAACTCAGCACTCGCCTGATTCTTTTATTCCAGAATTTTCTGCACTGACGTCGTCTCATGTTGGAAATAAACATGTCTGGCTGCTACTCTTTGCCACACTCCGTCTTGTAGCGCGTGTATCTGTGCCTCTCCGCCAGATATTAAACACTCCGAGTCGTGGAATGAAAACAGATGCTTCTCTTATACTAATGATTTTTGTTTAATTGTATTTTTCAGATTGCTGCTGGAACTTTACTCCGCCCCAAACTGAAATAAGATCCAGTGACTCGACTCTTCTTTACTCATCCTTCAACTGCTCAGAGTGTGATAATAAGATTGCACGATGCAGACATAAATGTTCACATAAAATGTAACCTGCGAGAAACTCATTCATCCTGAAGTTTTATTTTATCGTCAGAGTCTTAACTGACGGGACATATAAAAAATTAATAAATAAATAAAAGTACCACAGACATCTTGCTGATAAACTAATCCGATCCAAACAGAGCTTTAGTCAGATTCTGTATTAATTCTGATTGATCTAAAGCAAATACTTTGATATAAAGTAGAAATAAAAAGATGTGCTGTTTGATTTACTGCTGACGCTCATGGCGAACATTTCGTTTTGACGTCTCTTGCTGAACTCGGCAGTCGAGCAGATCAGATCATCCTGATATTGTGAGAAGGAATTCTGAGATGAGGGGGTGTTTGTTTTATTTCTGTTTGTTTTCCCCTTAGCCTGAACAGAGGTCGATATTAACTCTAATCCACTCGTCCAGTCGGACAAGCAGCAAGATTTTTCACTCGTCCTGACCATAACCTTTTTATTCCTGTATATTTACAAGTTCAGCAAAAGGAAAGTATTTAACAAAGTTTATCAAAAAGAAGGTATAGTTATGATTATGCTTTAATGATTTATAATTTTTCACTAAAACTCACACTTTAACTGTAACAATAAACAGAAACTATCCAAAGCCCCATTATGGTGTGTTCTAACCCATTATTTGATCTACAGTTTTAAGCGTTCGACTCACCCACATTCAAAGCTTCAGGAGAAAATTAAGTTAAATCTTGATGAATCCAGTAAAACCTGAAAACCAGTTGGACATGATGAGGGGGGGACAGAATCACATTGTGAATGAAAACAAACCGTAAGTGAGTTTGGCACTGTTGTAAAATTCCCACAAAATATTTTAACAAATTTGTAATGGTTAATGTGGCCCATACAAAAGAAAAACACAACGAATGTCCGAATGAAAAAAAAGATTCACCACAGATTTATTTTGAGGTATTTGATCGCCGTTTCTCCAATTTCAATGAAAGTCTAATAATCTATAATTAGATATTACGCCGTGGTTATTTTTACACACGCACCTGTCGGCTTACCCGGCTCACACGCTATACTCGGCTTACCTGGAATTTCATAAATAAAAACGTGGCCAGATCACGGAGGGGATTGAACTGGTTTTGTTGGAACTTTATTGATGTAACTCTGGAATAATTACTATAAAAATAGTGATTTTTAACAAATATTCAGCTTATCCCATCGGACAGGCAGATACAGATTTGACTTGTCCAGGACAGTCGGACTACCATTAATGTTGCGCCCTGCTGAAGTTGGAAAATTCTTATGAGTGTTTAACTTAATGCAGCAAAACTCACGTCAGAACCACACAGGTTCTGAGCTCGGTCTCCAGGTCAGGAAGAGATTTAAAACCTAAAATCAGTGGAGCAGACGACAAGGAGGGAAATCAGAGAGTTGCTCTGTTTGATTTGATTCGATTCGATTCGACATCCCTGTTCATCATCAGAAATCCAGATACAGGAGATGAGTGTGTAGTGTTTAGAGAACAACAGAAAAACAGTTGATGTAATGAGACTTGGGACACGACCCATTTGCTCGAATTCAAACCCACATCATGTTGCTTTAAAGGAGAATGAACATTTAAACACCTGGATACATTTAAAAAGCAGGACTTAACATGATATAAGCCAACTAGTAAAGATGTACAACCAGGCTGAGGTTAAATACTGAAACAAACACAGACTTACAAAAATATTTACAGATAAAATCATTTTCCAATTCTGATTTTCATTTTAGTGACACGAAGGGGGGGGGGGGGGGGGGGGGGGGGGAATCAGCTGTACATCTACTTTACCTAAAAATAAAACTAACTGGAGAAAGAAATGCAAAATAAATATTTTTACTTGATATATAATTTTTGTTAAGTTTTCTGAGCTCAAGGCCAAACTACAACACTAATGTTAGTTCGCTAGCTCAGGGTGAAAATTACATAATCGGAGATTTAGCACAAACAGATTATAAATAAAACAATAAAAACAAAAAAATTTTCATTTTATATATACACAATATATATATATATTTTTTACCTCGATACAGGCACGCGCTCTGAGCTCAAGCTTGCTAATTAGCTAGTTAGCTTTGCTACCAAGCTAATTAACTCGAAAGGCGAAAGGAAAGGAAATAAAAAAACAACACTCACACAACTTTACTGCCAATACTGCGAACAAAAATATTCTTAGTAACATCTAGCAGTTATTACATTACTATTATCATCGTAATTACTAGCAGGAGTTAAGGATGTAGCTTACTCTGTGTTATGCTAATGTTAATGCTAACACCATGCTAGTGCTAATCCTAATACTGCGTTAGCAGTGAATGTAAACATGGCTAATCCGGGGCTGCTAGTTAGCATAGCTAGAGGATGAATTTATCGCGATGGAAAAACATAATCGCACTGATTGTGATGTTAGATTTGATTGTATTATATTGTATACGTTTTTAAAAATAAACAAACACCAACATTACTGAATAAGTAAGACACCTGAGAAATAACGGTCCCGCTAATCTTCATGCTAAAGGCTAAATTTAAGATATAGTTCTTAAAAATAGAGAACCGTGACAGGAAATAGCACAGCAGCAACAAACTAACGCTCCTGATAATAATCTAAACCAGGAGAACTGTGTTATTTTTGTTATAAAACACAAATTGTACATATTGATATTCAGTGCATGTTTAAAAATCTGGAGATTAAAGATGAAAGATTAAAAATGGCCGCCGCTCGGAACAAAAGCAACAATAAAGTCCCGAGCTGAAGAGCTGAAGGGGGGAAAAAAGGTTCATTTTCGCACTAAGATGAAGATTAAAAACTCACCGAATCAACGTGTCACACTCAGTTTATGTCAGATATTTAGAAATATTTCCACCTGTTGTTAAAATCTAAACGGATGGATGAAGATTCTTCGGAACAAATTTTCTTATTCTCGGAATTTTTTTCTCTTTCCCGTTTTTTTTTCTTAATGTTGCTTGTAACTGCGGCTCGGCCTACTGAAATCTAACGGAAATGACGTAAGCCTGTGTGACTGAGGCATGAAATCGCGACCTCTGCAGTCCTTTTTAAGTCATTACATTTTTGTTCGCTTTGAGAATCAGAATCAGAACTGAGTTTCTTGCCGGAGGCAGCTGGGCTACAGCACCCGGGGAGCAGTTGGTGTTGAGGTGCCTTGTTCACCTACTTCAGCCCAACTTTCATGCCATAGCTGCCTCATGATAACCTCACTGCATGTCTTTGAACTCTGGGAGGAAACCGGAGCATCCGGAGGAAACCCACACAGACACGGGGAAAACATGCAAACTCCGCACAGAAAGGCCCCCGTCACCCATGTGGTTCGAACCTAGAACCTTCTTGCTATGAGGCGACAGTACTAACCACTACACCACCATGCATCCTTCTAGGGGGGTCTGGGGACATGCCCCCCCAAAAGATCTCATCTCATCTCATTATCTGTAGCCGCTTTATCCTGTTCTACAGGGTCGCAGGCAAGCTGGAGCTGTGAGGGAATTTTAATGGATGAACATTCCTATTCTCTGTGTTTCTGTGTGTTGAGCTCAAGTGGCATAATATACTGAATGTTTTTTTCCAATGTTGTAATCGCTTTTCTGTGGCCTTGGTGGTAATGAGCAGGGTGCTTGAGTTCATCCTAGCTTGCATCTTCTCATGATGTAACCACCTTTCCTGACCTCGGTGGTGATAAGCAGGGTGCCTGAGTTCTCATAACTGAGTTCTCATAACTACACATCTGCCTGCACGCCAGGTGCACGCTTTAACAAAGCTTCATAGAAAATCTTGAGCCAATCACGTGAAGACACAAGCAGTGAGCGAATGCTTTCAGAGTATAATAGATAACATTCCTAAAACACAACTCAGAGTGCGCGTACTCTCGGCATCATCAGAAGTGATGTCTTCTTCTATTCTTCTCTTTCCTTTCCTATTTTATATATCTTTTATATGATCTATAAATGACTGAAAAGACAACTGTTAAGTGTTCTGAAGTGTTTATTAGAAATTTCCATTACAATTTGGCGTCCCCTGGGTGGGCCCTATGCGTCTGATCCTCGGACGACGGAACACTCCCAAGGCTACGGTGCGGAGCTGAGAACTCGGACGAGAGACCAGGCCATCAGGGCTCACCGAACCAGTAAGTGATAACTTTGCATTCTTGTGTAAAGAAATTAGTGGAAACAGTATTTAAAGAATGATACAAGAAATGGACAGGGATTTGTCCTAGTATTTAAAAAATGATATAAGAGACGGACAGAGATTTGTCCTAGTCAATGAAGAATGATATAAGAGATGGACAGAGACTGTCCCAGTCAAGGAAGACTGATATAAGAGACGGACAGAAGTTTGTCCGAGCCCAGGAGGACTGCTAAGTTGTGGTACCATCAATATGTTTGCCGAAACGGATAAACACAATTTTGAGACAATGAACTGCGAGTAGTTTATTGGGTTGTGTAAGAGAATTATCCGCCCAAGTGACGACTGGGTAACGGCTCACCTACTTGAGCGAAGGAAGTACGGGTGCGTGTCTCGACGGACTCACGTTCAGCAATTCGTAACTGGGAAAGAATTGAATCTTGCTCCCTTTGTTCTGTGTGAACAACTGGCCCGTCGGAGGAACGGGATAGAGAGGTTCGATCACGAAGTCGCAAAGACACACTGGTGTGCACGCAAAATATTGATGAATTAACGGAGTACTGTCCTCCTCCAAATTCTGAAACAGAGAAATAGATTTTGTACACATGCACGAGTTGTCTTTGAGGTTGTTGTGCTAAATGATACCTGCTTTAATTTAAGGCAAATGTCAGATAAATTGTTTACTAATAAGAACACACCTAAAGGATTATTGTGTTGCATTTTTGGACATAGTCCAACCTGCTCTTCTTGTGATCCTAATAAAAACTCAGCCATTGTTGTCATAACAGTGTACAATGAGGAACAGAAACAGTAAGTTAGGGAAAGAAAAGAAAAAGCAAGTAAGTGTGAGGCTGCATGTGCTATAATAAGAATTGGATGTTTCTATGACAGCCCAAACATCCAGTTTATGAAAACCTCATATGGCGAGGATTGTTTAGCACAGTTTGATATATGGGTAAAGGACTTAGGATTCCCTGAAAAGGGCAGTTTTAGTCCCAGGCAGATAGGACGGTTAGAAGAAAAGTTGAAACAGAAGGAAAAAGAAGAGTCTGCAGATAATGTTAAGTGCTTAGGGGACTGGAGGGCGTTTTCTGCATGGAAAGAAGAAACACTTAAGAGAGAGTACAAAAGAGAGAAACGACAGGCAGGGCTCTCACCCTCTTCTCAGTGTTTGAAATTTCAGATGGACCCTGACCTGGAGTCTGCCCCACCACCCCGACACACACTGCCTCCTCAGCAAGGCGGAACATCATTCCCACAAGCGCTTCACCCACAGAAAGGGGGAGAAGTCGAGACAAAGAAGAAAAAAAATACTGAGCCTCTGGAATCTCTCCCAGCCTACTAGCTGCCTCCAGCATCAGCTCTCAGCGCTTCTCCATCACACACGAGATCCGGTCTTGCATATGGCGATGGAAAAGACACCCTCCTGGACCTGACCACGTGCTCACCAGTGGGTCCACAAGGCTGTAACCTAAAGTCTGAAGTTCTTCATCTTCCAATTGTGGAAGTGGCTGGAGCTGATGGCATGCTTTTAGTCCACAGACCCTGGATGACAGCTGATATCAAGGAAAGCAGGGCTTCTCTTCCCAATGTGAGAGAGGTAGGAGGAAAGAGATTTGGTAACGAACTGTTGATATTTTGCAGAGAATTCTGACCAACCACCCATGAACTTCTCTGCCTAATCATGACCAAGATGGGTATAGATTGGAACAAAGTTTCCGAAGAGTGGCCAGAAGCTGACCAGCGAATGACTACACCAGACTGGAGCGTGGCTGGCAATGGTGAGTATAGAGATACCATCACTGCTCTCTGTGCTCGTCTGGACAGTACTTTTCCCTTGAACAGAGACATTACTAAGATCAGTATGTGTAAGCAAGAAGATGTGAAGTGGTGTCAGCGTTTTTCGCCCGTCTCACCGCCGCACATGAAAGAAAAAAAAAAACACAGTGGCCTGACCAGACCCGTGAACCTGGCTGCAGTGGAGGGCACTCCTGAGCCTCACCAAGATCGAGCAGTACGCTGTGCATGCAGAAAAGCTGCTGAAAGAGAAGGAGAAGACAAAGTCTGCACAAAGAGACCAAGACCTACACGCCGCCACTCTCACTCTTCTCCAGACTGCTCAGCCTGGACCTAGAGGAAGAGGTCGAGGTAGGGGCCGAGACAGGACGACCTGGAGTGACTCGTCCTGGATAAAAGGTGCAACCTGCTACAACTGCAATCAGAAGGGACACATTGCTCGAGATTGTCTCCACAGTAGCAGCCAGAAGCCCTGTGAGGAGTACAGAAAAGCAGACTGATGGGTGGACTCCGGGAACGGGCCCCGCACAGAGAACAGGGGAGGTAACACACACACACACACCTGATGATGCACATACACATAGACAGGAGCATTCACATAACGTTAAACACATTAGTAGCAGCACCTGCATGCAACAGCAAGACTACACAGAAACGCCCGATACACCAGTCCAAATAGATACACCTGAAGTTGCATTAAGTTTGTTAAAATACACAACTACTCCCTTTTCTAAACTCCGTTGTATGCCCCTCACTGTATGTGGGCATGTGTTAACCTTTTTAGTAGATTCTGAAGCAGGACACTCAGTGATACAACATGGGGTACTTCCAGTAGACCCACCGCTCAGCTCAAATTCTATTCAGACAATGGGCATCTCAGGACGACCTGTAACCAAAACTTTCTCAGTCAACCTCCCGTGTGAAAGCGAGGGAGGAATAGTTACGTCCCACTCATTTCTCATCTCACATACATGTCCAGTAAATTTGTTAGCACGTGATTTAATGTGCAAATTAGGAGTAAATCTCATGTCCACTCCAGATGGGCTAACTATTGAAGTAAGTGAAATGTGCGGTGTGCAGTATGGGTTTGGAAGCCCCCTGTATGTGTATGTCTGGTGGCTCTGCTCAGATCAACTCACACAAACTCCAAAACACCTTGTACAGCTCGCACGCTTGAACACCTCATCAGTTGACACAGATTATATGAAAGAGGAAGATTTGCATTGTACAGCACATGTTCACCAAGGGCAAGATGTAGAGTTTGAAAAGACTTGGTTTGCAGACCCCCATGCATGTGAACGATTGACCCTCAAACTATGTATTGGTCTAAACATTATTGCGCTGTGCAGGTCCATTTTACTCGTTGTCCAAACAGCTGCATCAATGCTCATCGCAGTGTTCTCAAACATGTTATACACGGCCTCGTGTCAGAGGACTTTGAGGTCGGCTGCTGCCAACATGATTTCTTTGACATCATTAATTCTATACCCCATGTCTCATTAGCAAGGCCACGAGCCGCCCATTGGAAAGACGTGGGGAAATGGGTCAAGAAGTGTGCAGTCAATGGCAATGAATGGTTCCAAACAGAGGATCCTAGTGTGTTGTTTTGCCAAAGGCTTGGGGTCTACAAACAAAGTCATGCTATGTGTGTGTATGTTAAGCGCAGCGTAATATTAGCCAATGATGACCAGGGTCCTGGGGACCTCGGCCATAGTGGCCTGTTTGTCTCTGTTTCCACAGGCATAACTTCAGCAGAGGTGCACCCCAAATTGGCGGGAGTTCCAAATTCCGTTTGGGCGAAGGGTAAACATGATGTGGGCCTAATAAAGAATGCTGAACCAGTGGTGATCACCCCCAAATCAGATTTCAGGCCTAGATAGACCCAGTACCCACTCTGGGACTGCCTGACCCCAATAAACCATTTGTTCAAACTGTTGATGAAAAGAAGGGTTTTATGACCTCTGTTCTTTTGCAGAAACACGGGGATAGATTGAGACCTGTAGCCTACTTCTCCAGTAGGCTGGATCCAGTGGCAGCTGGACTTCCTGTTTGCCTGCATGCAGTTGCTGCAGCTGAAAAGGTGGTAACTGCTTCCAGAAATATTGTGGGGGACTCTAACCTCACCCTTTTGGTCCCACATGCTGTCTCCCTGCTTCTGTTGGAGAAAAAGACATCACATTTGTCAGCACAGAGATGGTTGAAGTATAACACGATCATACTTGATATGCCTAACATCACTGTGAAACGTTGTACTGTTCTGAATCCTGCCTCTCTTCTCCCTACAGAGGATGATGGAGAGCCACATGACTGTGTTGCTCTCACTAATGATTTTTGTTCCCCCAGGGCAGACTTAAAGAGTGACCCTTTGGAAAATCCAGACATGATCCTCTATGTGGATGGTTCAGCCTCCAGAGACCCAGAGACGGGAAAGAACAAAGTAGGTTTTGCCGTAGTCTCAGATCACGAGGTCCTCAAGGCATCACGTCTACCCTTGAACCTGTCAGCGCAGGCTGCAGAGCTCTGTGCCCTCATTGAGGCATGCAAATTGGCAGCAGAGCAATCAGTCAATATTTTTACGGACAGTAGGTACACATTTGGCATTGTGCATGATTTTGGCACCATTTGGAAACACAGAAATTTTCTCACTAGCACAGGATCTCCCATTGCACATCATACACTGGTCTCTGAGTTGTTGGATGTATTCTACTCCCTAGAGCCATTGCTGTGTGTAAGTGTGCTGCCCATACTAACAATACTGATCTTGTGTCTCAAGGGAATGCCAGGGCGGACGCGGCAGCTAAGTGTGCAGCCTCGGCTTCCAGTTCACCCTCTAACCTTGCCTTTCCTCAGGTTTCTACCCCTTGTTTACAGCTAGCGGACCTTCAGAGCACTGCCACCCAGGACGAGAGACGAGTATGGAAACAGGCAGGCTGTATCCTTGCAAACTTGGTCTGGGTTTGTCCCTCGGGCCATCCCTGTTTACCAAAATACATGTTCCCTTTCTATGAAAAATTGGCACATGGGCTCACCCATGTGTCAAAAGGGGAGATGGTAGCAGAAGTAACAAAGAGATGGTTCACAAAGGGGTTTTCAAATTA
This sequence comes from Neoarius graeffei, assembly GCF_027579695.1. Classification (NCBI taxonomy): domain Eukaryota; kingdom Metazoa; phylum Chordata; class Actinopteri; order Siluriformes; family Ariidae; genus Neoarius; species Neoarius graeffei. The sequence continues at coordinate 2,789,593 of NC_083596.1, forward strand.
TGCTGCGAAATTTTGCAAGCAATGCTTGATATGTGCACAACATAATGCAGATCAAGGTATCAAACTAACTCAAGCAGCACACCCAATACCAGACAAACCATTTGATCACCTCCAAATGGACTTCATTGAACTGACACTTAGAGAGGGAAAATGGGTCCCTTAAAAATGAACTAAGCAAAGCTTGTGCAGAAACAGGGCTAGGATGGACAAAGGTCCTCCCTGTAGTACTCACACAAATGAGGATGCAAACTAGGCCTAAACATGGGTTAAGCCCATTCGAAATTCTGTTTGGATGAGTACCCAACACGGGGATAGGGCCAGCTCAAGGAACACTGCTGGACACCACACTGTGTGATGATGCAATGTTGAATTACTGTGCAACGTTGTCCTCTGCTTTGAAATCTATCCACAAACGGGTAAAAGAAGCACTTCCCAAACCCGCTGAGGGACCTCTGCACGATCTACAACCAGGGGATTGGATCGTGGTAAAGGACTTCCGACGAACCAAGTGGAACAAGCCACGGTGGAATGGCCCATTCCAGGTCCTGCTCACAACCCCAACGGCAGTGAAGGTCACAGGCAGAGTGATGTGGATCCATGCTAGCCACTGCAGGAGGGTTCCTGAACCGGCTGAGCAGAAGGAAGAGGAAGGTCTAAGTGACCCAGACGCTGACTAAAGCTCATGAGGAAGAAAGGCATCACTACATGGAACAGTGCGAGTATCACATCAATCACGTACGCACCCTCAATAGGGAAGAGTATTTCAGTGTCTAGCCGATAGACAAGTCTTAGGGTTTTGAGTTTCCTCCAAGTCCCGGTGAGGTGGGACGAGGGCTGATAGGGCGTGCCCACCCTCTGAGCACCAATACATGTCAAGAAGGGCAAGGGTTAACTCGGTAACATCAATGAGGCACTGAACAAGATGCGCAAGGTTGCTGAACAATCACAAGCAGATGAACATGGAGGAGTTGAAGACAGCTGATCGTGTTAGTTCAGTGGATGGAAGACTCTGATTCTATCCACCGTACCAGTCCTGGGCTTAGTGATTGTGATGCTATGTTTGCTCCCTGTTTTCTGTCAATGTTGTATGTCTGTGTTTCAGAGGCAGCTGACAAATATTGGTTACCAGATGGTGAAAATAGACTCCGATGACTTGCCTGACTGGCCTCCAAACTCACACGAAGACTATAACCCACCGTTCGATGACATCAGCACAGTTGACATGAAACTAGTCCTGACTTAAAACACTTTCATTATGATTGTTTCCTGTTCTATTATTCCTGATCTATGTATATGGCTTGCTAGCATTCATTTAAGATCTCTATGTCTTATAAAAACAAGCCTTAGCATTATCCCTGTACACTCAATGACGTGTTAAGTCGAATCTCTCTGAGAACTCTTATCACTGAAACTGTGTACAGTTCCTTTCTTTCCTTTTAGCAATTATTATCCCACAGGATAAAAAGGGGGGAATGTGAGGGAATTTTAATGGATGAACATTCCTATTCTCTGTGTTTCTGTGTGTTGAGCTCAAGTGGCCTAATATACTGAATGTTTTTTTCCAATGTTGTAATCGCTTTTCTGTGGCCTTGGTGGTAATGAGCAGGGTGCTTGAGTTCATCCTAGCTTGCATCTTCTCATGATGTAACCACCTTTCCTGACCTCAGTGGTGATAAGCAGGGTGCCTGAGTTCTCATAACTACGCATCCGCCTGCACGCCAGGTGCACGCTTTAACAAAGCTTCATAGAAAATCTTGAGCCAATCATGTGAAGACACAAGCACCCGGAGGAAACCCACACGGACACGGGGAGAACATGCAAACTCCGCACAGAAAGGCCCTCGCCGGCCACGGGGCTCGAACCCGGACCTTCTTGCTGTGAGGCGACAGCGCTAACCACTACACCACCGTGCTGCCCCCCCAAAAGATTTAGGGGGAAAAAAGATATAAAATGGTCCATTCTGAGTGCAATATTTGAAGAAGATTGATCAGGACTGACATACTTCACAAAATGCATGGTTTCGATTTAGATTAAATTAAATGAAGTTTAGATTCAACATCATTGGGCAGCACGGTGGTGTAAGTGGTTAGCACGGTCGCCTCACAGCAAGAAGGTTCTGGGTTCAAACCCAGCGGCCGGTGAGGGCCTTTCTGTGTGGAGTTTGCATGTTCTCCCCGTGTCCCCGTGGGTTTCCTCCGGGTGCTCCGGTTTCCCCCACAGTCCAAAGACATGCAGGTTAGGCTAACTGGTGACTCTATGTGTGAATGTGTGTAACTGGTGTGAATGTGAGTGTGAATGGTTGTCTGTGTCTATGTGTCAGCCCTGTGATGACCTGGCAACTTGTCCAGGGTGTACCCCGCCTTTCGCCCATAGTCAGCTGGGATAGGCTCCAGCTCGCCTGCGACCCTGTAGAAGGATAAAGCGGCTAGAGATAATGAGATGAGATGAGATGAGATGATCAGGACTGACATACTTCACAAAATGCATGGTTTCGATTTAGATTAAATTAAATGAAGTTTAGATTCAACATCATTGGGCAGCACGGTGGTGTAAGTGGTTAGCACGGTCGCCTCACAGCAAGAAGGTTCTGGGTTCAAACCCAGCGGCCGGTGAGGGCCTTTCTGTGTGGAGTTTGCATGTTCTCCCCATGTCTGTGTGGGTTTCCTCCAGGTGCTCTGGTTTTCCCCCGCAGTTCAAAGACATGCGGTTAGGTTAACATGGGACGGCCTTGGGCTGAGGTGCCCTTGAGCGCGGCACCGAACTCCCAACTGCTCCCCGGGCGCTGTTAGCATGGCTGCCCACTGCTCTGGGTGTGTGTGCTCATTGCTCACGTGTGTGTGCTTCAGATGGGTTAAATGCAGAGAGGAAATTTCACAAGTGTGTGATGAATAAAGTTGTGCTTTGTTCTTCATTATCGCGCCATTCCATGGGCTCTCGGCTTCACCGAATATGACTATTTGATGCTGTATACTTGTGTCCCATGTGCTGAAAACAGCTGAATCGAGATCAGAAGAGTGAATCCAACAGTGTTCACTGATTACTTTGTAATGTGGTAGTTTTTAGAACTAAAAGCCGTAGACAGAGATTCACCTGTCAAAGGCGGTCGACTAGTGGGTGAATTGGTACAGTTGGCAAGTATGATAATGATGTTTTCATTCGTGTATAAATCACCTGTAACTATGAGTCAGTGTGCTTTTATAAGCTGAGAATGAGCCCTTCATACCTACGTAAGGAGTGGGTCCACTTCCAGAGCCTGCCATGTTATGCTGCCATGTTTCTACAGTAACTGTTTTTCACATTTTTATACTGAAGTGATAATTTGAATCCAGCACCTGGTGGAAGACACAGAAAGAAAAGGAATCGGTGTGTGCAGGCACTGGCTAGCAAGTTTGAGAATCCAAATTTTGAGAAACGGACAATCGTATCTATTATATATTACACGGCCACGAGTGTTTTAGTGGGAAATACATCACTTTCATCCGAGCTCCATTCTGGACATGGAGAACCAAAATCATGACATAAATCTCTATCTGTCACTCATGAGGAAATGGATGATAAATTTTGTTTTGATAAATTTGGGGACTTTGTTTGTGAATGTGTCGATATAATAAAAAGAAAATCACACATTGGCTTGAAGATATGAAGTTTATCTTCTCGTGTTGAAAAACTCACGTTTTTCATCTGAAATACATCATGGATCTGAGTGACATATTTCCCGATATTTCACGCCAATGATGTCACGCCCACACTGTGTCCAAAATCATTCACTACTCACTACATAGTGGACTATATAGTGAGTTTGCCATTTTGTAGTGCTGTCTGAATGTATAGTGAGAGTTATTACACCCTGTATAGTGGACTCAAAGTATCCCACAATGCACTGTGAAAGTAGTGTACAACCGATGGTCACGAACTAAGCAACATATACCATCATGCATTGCGGTTGCACTGAAAAATAAAGTGTGTTGGGGTGAACGGACAGAGGAAGAAACACATTATAAACAGACATTCAAGTACAATTAGAAATAGTAAAAGAATAGATAAAAACTAAAATAGAATAAGACATAAAAAATACAAGAATAAAAGTTACAGTGCAGAGCGAGGAATTAATCAAAAGCCTGAAATTTAATAAAAGGCAATGGCAAAGAAGAAAGAAAATATTGAGCCTTGATTTAAAAGAACTGAAAGATGCAGCAGACACAAAGTACTTTGTATTAATTAATGTGGGAAATACGCTCAGTACAGTATAATATGGATTTATCACAAAAATACATGCATGTATTTACTATTTTGAAAACCTACCAGCCGACTGATCTGGCACGTTTTAATTGTGCAACAGTAATGATGTGAATAATGACGCGGCGGAGTAGTGTCCGAAAGCATTTTTTCATTTTACCAGTGAGCTCATGATATAGTCCTCTGTATTCCCTATATAGTGACTAGGGAGTAGTGAACGAATGAGTGATTTTGGACACAGGGCCAGTGTTTTCCTGCTGACTAGACGTGCGTTGGCAAAATGGAGAACCGGTTCAAAATTAAAATTCTTTGATTGATTTTTGTGGACGTGTCCAAATACAGTGATGCTCAAAAGTTTGTGAACCCTTCAGAATTTTCTATATTTCTGTACAAATATGACCTAAAACATCATCAGATTTTCACACAAGTCCTAAAAGTAGATAAAGAGAACCCAGTTAAACAAATGAGACAAAAATATTATACTTGGTCATTTATTTATTAAGGAAAATGATCCAGTATTACATATCTGTGAGTGGCAAAAGTACGTGAACCTCTAGGATTAGCAGTTAATTTGAAGGTGAAATTAGAGTCAGGTGTTTTCAATCAACGGGATGACAATCAGGTGTGAGTGGGCACCCTGTTTTATTTAAAGAACAGGGATCTCCAAGAGCAAGGCATGTAATAGTCGGCGAGGTCACAAAGGACCCCAGGGTAACTTCTAAGCAACTGAAGGCCTCTCTCACATTGGCTAATGTTAATGTTTATGAGTCCACCATCAGGAGAACACTGAACAACAATGGTGTGCATGGCAGGGTTGCAAGAAGAAAGCCACTGCTCTCCAAAAAGAACATTGCTGCTTGTCTGCAGTTTGCTAAAGATCACATGGACAAGCCAGAAGGCTATTGGAAAAATGTTTTGTGGACGGATGAGACCAAAATAGAACTTTTTGGTTTAAATGAGACACGTTATGTTTGGAGAAAGGAAAACACTGTATTCCAGCATAAGAACCTTATCCCATCTGTGAAACATGGTGGTGGTAGTATCATGGTTTGGACCTGTTTTGCTGCATCTGGGCCAGGACAGCTTGCCATCATTGATGGAACAATGAATTCTGAATTATACCAGCGAATTCTAAAGGAAAATGTCAGGACATCTGTCCATGAACTGAATCTCAAGAGAAGGTGGGTCATGCAGCAAGACAACGACCCTAAGCACACAAGTCGTTCTACCAAAGAATGGTTAAAGAAGAATAAAGTTAATGTTTTGGAATGGCCAAGTCAAAGTCCTGACCTTAATCCAATCGAAATGTTGTGGAAGGACCTGAAGCGAGCAGTTCATGTGAGGAAACCCACCAACATCCCAGAGTTGAAGCTGTTCTGTATGGAGGAACGGGCTAAAATTCCTCCAAGCCGGTGTGCAGGACTGATCAACAGTTACCGCAAACGTTTAGTTGCAGTTATTGCTGCACAAGGGGGTCACACCAGATACTGAAAGCAAAGGTTCACATACTTTTGCCACTCACAGATATGTAATATTGGATCATTTTCCTCAATTAATAAATGACCAAGTATAATATTTTTGTCTCATTTGTTTAACTGGGTTTTCTTTATCTACTTTTAGGACTTGTGTGGAAATCTGATGATGTTTTAGGTCATATTTATGTAGAAATATAGAAAATTCTAAAGGGTTCACAAACTTTCAAGCACCCACTGTAATATAAAGAACATTACATGGTGGGGCGGAGATATGAAGTTTATCTTCTCGTGTTGAAAAATATGTTCACTAGTGAATATGTTCACCACTTGAAGACAAACTTTATATCTTTGTACCACCGTGTAATATCCTCTATACAGTGTGAGAAAAAGTTAAGGGAGCATGAATGCACATCAAAGAAGCAAAAGTATGAAGCAAGAAAAGCAACAACAGAAAACAAGGATAAACATTGGTGTGGTTTTTGCTCGACAGGGAATTTAGGCTCCTGAACATCTCTGTGCATGATACTGTTCCGATATCATATTTATACTGTATAATCATTCAGTCATTTCGCTGACATTTTCCAGGTAATGACTCAGTTACACTGCGATAAAACATCAAACTGCAGACTACAGAAACACTGCAACAGGTAAAGCACAGAGCTGTGATGTAAACACCACATTCTGTTCTATTGGTGTTGTTCATCTTGTACAGACCAATATCATCAAATCATTTGATCATTATAAACCTTTTTACTTTTCGACAGTGACTTTGGAGGGCTTCCACTCTCTCCTGTTCTTCTCTTGAACCTGACGCTCTGGTAGCTCCTATTCCTCACCTACCCCTGACGAACCCACCAGCTCCCCCCCCCCCCCCCCCCCCCCATGCTCATCCTCACTCTCACCCTCATCCTCACCCTCTCACCTCTGTAACATTACCGGCTAAAGTATCTAAAGTAAGATGACATCATTCCAGAAGGAGCTGCTGGCACCTGATGGCCACAGTACCTTCAAACCCACACTTGAAAATAGAGGTGGAGGGAATTCAGTTGGTTGCAATCTGTAATCTCACCACTAGATGCCAGTAGATCCTACACACTGCAACTTTAATAGGTAGCACATAAAAGGTAGAAATGTTTACTATTTTTATATGTACTATTCTTTTATTATTGACATTGTATAAATGATAAATCAAAAAGCAAAATCTGCTGACAAGATTGAAAAAAACCAAAATCAAAGCATAAAATTCATTAATGTGTTCAAATGCAATTTTAAACATACATTTAAAAAACTATCATCTTCTGTTCTTTTATCATCAGTTGACCATTATTATTGTTCTTATGTTCTTTTTTTGTTATTAAAGTTGTACATCTGTCTGCAGATACAAAAAAAAAAATCACATTTGTTTTTTTTTAAAAACAGAAACTACACCATAGCCGATGAAGTGGCATGTCATGAAGAATTGAAACATTATTGTAAATAAATAAAACATAAAATTCAAATGAAATAATCACTGCTTTAAAATACGGAACATTTAAAGCAGTGACTGATGTTTAAACAACCTTTAAATCAAATTTAGTTTGATATCGTTTTATCCAGGCGGCACGGTGGTGTAGTGGTTAGTGCTGTCGCCTCACAGCAAGAAGGTCTGGGTTCGAGCCCCGTGGCCAGCGAGGGCCTTTCTGTGTGGAGTTTGCATGTTCTCCCCGTGTCCGCGTGGGTTTTCCTCCGGGTGCTCCGGTTTCCCCCCACAGTCCAAAGACATGCAGGTTAGGTTAACTGGTGACTCTAAACTGAGCGTAGGTGTGAATGTGAGTGTGAATGGTTGTCTGTGTCTATGTGTCAGCCCTGTGATGACCTGGCGACTTGTCCAGGGTGTACCCCGCCTTTCGCCCGTAGTCAGCTGGGATAGGCTCCAGCTTGCCTGCGACCCTGTAGAACAGGATAAAGCGGCTAGAGATAATGAGATGAGATGAGATAATGAGATCGTTTTATCCCTTTTATAATGTTTTTTTTGGTAGCTATTTAATTTTTTGCTCTCCTTAACGAAGAGACAGGAGGCAAAGTTGGAGGTGGCAGAGTTGACAAGGTTGGACAGGATAAGGAACGAGCACATCAGAAGGACGGCACATGTGGAGAGCTTGGGAATGAAGCTAAGAGAGATGAGACTGAGATGGTATGGGCACATCCTGAGAAGAGATGCAGAGCATGTGGGAAGGAGAATGTTGAGGATGGAGCTGCCAGGCACATGAAAATGAGGAAGGCCAAAGAGGAGATACATGGATGTGGTGAGAGAGGACATGAAAGTGGCAGGTGTGGTAGAGAAGGATGTGGAAAACAGGGAGCAATGGAGACGAAAGATCCGCTGTGGCGACCCCTAATCAGGAGCAGCCAAAAGAAGAAGAAGAAGATTAAATTTTTTGCTGTTAAATGTGTATTTCCTCTGTTCACTGTGTTAGCTTCACTACTTCATTAGGGGGCGTCACACTCAGAGTCTCTCATCAACACACAGAGTTGTTTAATGCTAATGCTATGTGCTAAGGGAGAGGATAGAGATGGAGAGCTCACTCTGTTGTCTGCTCTCACAGGAAACTAATCAACGATTAACTCATTAAATAGTTTATTTATTTATCTGTTTACTTGTTTGTTTTTGTTTTATGGAATAAATGGTACCGTTAAGTGAAGCATTTTGTGATGGAAACATGATGCTTCACTTCACTGTAGAAAGAACCAGAATAAACCGAAAGGTTCTTTAGGGAACTAAATAATGGTTCCTGTGTGACACTCTGAAGAACCTTCTCTGGAGCTTTAAACTGATGAACAAAGAGAAAAAAACTGACACAGAGGTGTAAATACCAGCTGGAGTGTCAGTGCTGTAAGGAGGAGACATTAGCAGTGTGTGTGTGTGAGATCACAGTGTTCAGGAGAGATTAAGCTTCATGTGTAACACACAGAGGCCTGTTCAGCTCTGATACACTGCAGCTACGTTATCTGTCCTCCTTGTGTGTGTGTGTGTTTTATTAGTGTCTCAGTTGAGACAAACACACTGAAGACTTTGTGTGAGGTCAAGTTCAGTTCAGTGGAGCTCAAGGTTTAAAAAAAATAATCATCCTGTGGAAATAATAATAATAATAATAATAATAATAAAGCATTATTAATACCAACCACAATTCAAAAATGTTTGGACACTCTGAAGAATGTAAATAAAACCAGAATGTAAGATTTCTAAATAATGGAAACCAGATATTTCGTTGAAAATAGCAAAGAGACAGATCAAATGTTAAAACTGAGAAATTTTTTTTTTTTTTTAAATATTCATTTTGAAGGCGGCCCCCTTTTTTTTTTTAAATATTCTTTTTTTTTTGAAGGCGGCCCCTCCTAGAACTGCCACCTTATTGTGGTGGAGGGGTTTGTGTGCTTGAATGATCCTAGGAGCTATGTTGTCGGGGGCATTATGCCCCTGTCAGGGTTTCCCAAGCAGACAGGTCCTAGGTGACAGGCCAGACCAAGAGCAGTTCACCAAAACCCCTTATGGAGAAACAACCAAGGACCGTGACGTTGCCCGGTATGGCGCAGCCAGGGCCCCACCCTGGAGCCAAGCCCGGGGTTGGGGCTCACATGCGAGCGCTTGGTGGCCGGGCCTTTGCCCATGGGGCCCGGCTGGACTCAGCCCGAAGAGGTGACGTGGGCCCAACCTCCTGTGGGTTCACCACCCACAGAGGTAGCAGTAGGGGGCTGGTGCAGTGTGGATTGGGTGGCAGTCGAAGGCAGGGGCCTCGACGACCTGATCCCCCGGACACAGCGGCTAGCTGTTGGGACATGGAATGTCACTTCGCTGGGGGGGAAAGAGCCTGAGCTTGTGCAGGAGGTTGAGAGGTACTGGCTAGAGATAGTCGGGCTCACCTCCACGCACAGCTTGGGCTCTGGAACCCAGCTCCTCGAGAGGGGCTGGACTCTCCACTTCTCTGGAGTCGCCCATGGTAAGTGGCGGCGGGCTGGTGTGGGCTTGCTTATAGCTCCCCAGCTCAGCCGCCATGTGTTGGAGTTTACCCCAGTGAATGAGAGGGTCGCCTCTCTGTGCCTTTGGATTGGGGAGAGGGTTCTTGCTGTTGTTTGTGCCTACGGGCCGCATAGCAGTGTAGAGTATCCGGCCTTCTTGGAGTCCCTGGGAGAGGTACTGAGGGGTGCTCAGACTGGGGACTCCATTGTGCTACTGGGGGACTTCAATGCTCACATGGGCGACGACAGTGACACCTGGAGGGGCGTGGTTGGGAGGAACGGCCTCCCCGATCTGAACCCGAGTGGTGTTTTGTTATTGGACTTCTGTGCTAGTCACGGTTTGTCCATAACAAACACCATGTTCGAGCATAGGGGTGTCCATAAGTGCACGTGGCACCAGGACACCTTAGGTCGGAGGTCAATGATAGACTTTGTTGTCATTTCATCTGATCTCCGGCCCTATGTCTTGGACACTCAGGTGAAGAGAGGGGCTGAGCTGTCAACTGATCACCACCTGGTGGTGAGTTGGATTCGCTGGCGGAGGACGAAGCTGGACAGACCTGGCAGGCCCAAAAGTATGGTCAGGGTCTGCTGGGAACATCTGGCCGAGCACTCTGTTGGGGAGGTCTTTAACTCCCACCTCCGGGAGAGCTTTTCCCAGCTTCCGAGGGAGATGGGGGACATTGAGTCTGAGTGGACCATGTTCTCTACCTCCATTGTGGACGCAGCTGTTCGGAGCTGTGGCCGCAAGGTCTCCGGTGCCTGTCGTGGCGGCAATCCCCAAACCTGGTGGTGGACACCGGAAGTAAGGGATGCCATCAAGCTGAAGAAGGAGTCCTATTGGGCCATGTTGACCTCCAGGACTCCTGAGGCAGCTGACGGGTATCGGCAGGCCAGGCGTGCTGCAGCTCGGGCAGTTGCAGAGGCAAAAACTCGGAACTGGAAGGAGTTCGGGGAGGCCATGGAGGACTATCGGTCGGCCTCGAAGAAATTCTGGCAAACCGTCCGGCGCCTCAGGAGGGGGAAGCAGTACTCTGCCAACACTGTTTACAGTGCGGGTGGGGAGCTGTTGACCTCGACTGGGGACATTGTCGGGCGGTGGAAGGAATACTTTGAGGATCTCCTCAATCCCACCATCATGTCTTCCATTGAGGAGACTGAGGCTGATGACTCAGAGGTGGACTCGTCCATTACCCAAGCCGAAGTCACTGAGGTGGTTTGCAAGCTCCTCGGTGGGAAGGCACCAGGGGTGGATGAGATCCGCCCTGAGTATCTCAAGTCTCTGGATGTTGTGGGGCTGTCTTGGTTGACACGCCTCTGCAACATCGCATGGCGGTCGGGGACAGTGCCTCTGGAGTGGCAGACTGGGGTGGTGGTCCCTCTTTTTAAGAAAGGGGACCGGAGAGTGTGCTCCAATTATAGGGGAATCACACTTCTCAGCCTCCCAGGGAAGGTTTACTCCAGGGTACTGGAGAGGAGAATTCGACCGATAGTCGAACCTCGGATCCAGGAGGAACAATGCGGTTTTCGTCCTGGTCGCGGAACACTGGACCAGCTCTATACCCTTCATAGGGTGCTCGAGGGTTCATGGGAGTTTGCCCAACCAGTCCACATGTGCTTTGTGGATCTGGAGAAGGCATTCGACCGTGTCCCCCGTGGTATTCTGTGGGGGGTGCTTTGGGAGTATGGGGTTCGGGGCTCTTTGCTAAGGGCTGTCCGGTCCCTGTACGAACGGAGCAAGAGTCTGGTTCGCATTGCTGGCAGTAAATCAGACCTGTTCCCAGTGCATGTTGGACTCCGGCAGGGCTGCCCTTTGTCACCGGTTCTGTTCATAATTTTTATGGACAGAATTTCTAGGTGCAGCCAGGGGCCGGAAGGAATCCTGTTTGGGAACCACAGGATTTCATCTCTGCTTTTTGCAGATGATGTTGTCCTGTTGGCTTCTTCAAACCAGGACCTCCAGCATGCACTGGGGTGGTTTGCAGTCAAGTGTGAAGCGGCTGGGATGAGAATCAGCACCTCCAAGTCCGAGGCCATGGTTCTCGACTGGAAAAGGGTGGCTTGCCCTCTTCAGGTTGGTGGAGAAGTCCTGCCTCAAGTGGAGGAGTTTAAGTATCTCGGGATCTTGTTCACGAGTGAGGGAAGGATGGAGCGTGAGATCGACAGGCGGATCGGTGCAGCCTCCGCAGTGATGCGGTCACTTTACTGGTCCATCGTGGTGAAGAAGGAGCTGAGCCAAAAGGCGAAACTCTCAATTTACCGGTCGATCTACGTTCCGACTCTCACCTATGGTCATGAGCTTTGGGTAATGACCGAAAGAACAAGATCGTGGATACAAGCGGCCGAAATGAGTTTCCTTCGCAGGGTGGCTGGGCGCTCCCTTAGAGATAGGGTGAGAAGCACAGTCACTTGGGAGGAGCTTGGAGTAGAGCCGCTGCTCCTCCACATCGAGAGGAATCAGCTGAGGTGACTCGGGCATCTTTTTCGGATGCCTCCTGGACGCCTCCCTGGGGAGGTGTTCCAGGCATGTCCCCCCAGGAGGAGGCCCTGGGGAAGACCCAGGACACGCTGGAGGGACTATGTCTCTCGGCTGGCCTGGGAACGCCTCGGTGTTCTTCCCGAGGAGCTGGCTGAGGTGTCTGGGGAAAGGGAAGTTTGGGCTTCCATGCTTAGACTGCTGCCTCCGCGACCCAGTCCCGGATAAAGCAGAAGAAGATGAGACGAGATTTTGAAGGCGGCACGGTGGTGTAGTGGTTAGCGCAGTCGTCTCACAGCAAGAAGGTCCGGGTTCGAGCCCCGTGGCCGGCGAGGGCCTTTCTGTGCGGAGTTCGCATGTTCTCCCTGTGTCCGCATGGGTTTCCTCCGAGTGCTCCGGTTTCCCCCACAGTCCAAAGACATGCAGGTTAGGTTAACTGGTGACTCTAAATTGACCGTAGGTGTGAGTGTGAATGGTTGTCTGTGTCTATGTGTCAGCCCTGTGATGACCTGGCAACTTGTCCAGGGTGTACCCCGCCTTTTGCCCGTAGTCAGCTGGGATAGGCTCCAGCTTGCCTGCGACCCTGTAGAACAGGATAAAGCGGCTACAGATAATGAGATGAGATATTCATTTTGAATTTAATGCTAGCCACAGGTTTAAAAACAATTTGGGACAGGAGCGTGTTTATCCCATGTTACATCACCTCTACTTTTAACAAACACTCTATAAACATTTGTGATCTGAGGAGATGAGTGAAAGAAAGAAAGCACAACTTTATTCATCACACACTTGTGAATTTTCTTCCCATCTGAAGCAGTGAACACATACATGCGAGCAATGAGCACACACACATACCCAGAACAGTGGGCAGCCATGCTAACAGCGCCCGGGGAGCAGTTGGGAGTTAGGTGCCGCGCTCAAGGGCACCTCAGACCAAAGCCGTCCCATATTAACCTAACCTGAATGCCTTTGGATTGCGGGGGAAACCGGAGCACCCGGAGGAAACCCACGCAGACACGGGGAGAACATGCAAACTCCACACAGAAAGGCCCTCACCGGCCACTGGGTTCGAACCCAGAACCTTCTTGCTGTGAGGCGACAGCGCTAACCACCACACCACCATGCCACCCAGTGGCAGAGTGTGGAGGGGTGAAAGGGAAATATCGTCCTGTTCTTGTCTGAGGTACAGTTTCAGCTACTCAGGGTTTTTTTTGAATTAGGGGTTAAATTATATCTGCATTTCCAGAAATTCAAGAAAGAATGATTATTTATTTAAGATTTATTGTTTTAAAAAATATTTTAACACAGAAGGATTGAGAAGAAGGATAAATAAAACATGAAAGTTAAAGAATAAGAAATAAATAAAATAATAATAATAATGACAACAAAAACCTGTGCATGTTTCTCTCAACATAATGCATCAATTTTATTTTATTTAACCAAAAATAATTCAGCCACCAACCATAAACACCCTCGCTGTCAAACACAGACAGCATTTTACAGCATATTGTTATGTAAATTAACTATAATAAGTATTAAAAAATTAAAGTAGCATGCACAATAATACCTAAAGTTACTCGTGCACATTCAGACTGCAAAAAAAAACAACACAAAATAAAATAATAGCAGCATGAAAAATCCTTTCACACACAAATAGAACATTAACACACTTCGTAAAGGTAATAATAAGAATGACCATAAATTAGTGGCCCCAAGTTCTTGCCTTTTTATATAAATATTAAAAAAAAAACATTAAACAGATTATAGATGATCAAAATTTTTAAATTTCTGATGATAGCTCAGTGTTAACCCTGTCACATACCTGCTGAAGGCTGATTGGCCGATAGCAATCACTTTTTAATGTAATTAGATCATCATCAAAAATCCACTCACAGACGCAGCAGATAAAATTTCAGCCCGATTGGACTTCCAGCTCCTGATCCAGTTACCTGAATTAGGCCCCGCCCCCATTTAGGTTAACATGGGACAGCCAGGGCCTGAGGTTGGGCTGAAGTGCCCTTGAGCAAGGCCCCTAACCCCCAGCTGCTCGCCGGGCGCTGTAGTGTAGCTACCCACTGCTTTGGGTATATGTGTGTGTGTGTGTGCTCATTGCTCACTTGTGTGTGTGCATGTGTGTACACTCAAAAAAATAAAACATTGGATTTACTTAACCGAGTTATGGCAACCGGTCCCACGAAACTGTGTTAATTTAGATGTACTGAATACAGTTATGTTTTGAATAACTCAACATAACTGTATTCAATACATCTAAATTAACACAGTTTCGTGGGACTGGTTGCCATAACTCAGTTAAGTAAATCCAATGTTTTTTTTTTTGAGTGTGTTCACTGCTTCAGATGGGTTAAACACAGAGGTTAAATTTCACTGTGTGCTTAAGTCTGTGTTCGAGTGTACATGTGACAAATAAAGGTTTCTTCTTTGAAAAAAAAAAAATTATGACCATGCCCCAAATGTTGCACAAGACCTCAGAATCTTGTCCTCTCAGGTTTCATGTGACTCCATGGACACAATCCTGACTTACAGCTATTTGAGTAAATGAAGTTCCGCCTACTTAGAACTGATTGTCGTGTGGCGGCCATATTGTTTACAAACACATTTTTTGATAATTGTCATTATGAAGGTTCACATTCTTTTCAGTTGTGTGATGTAAATTTTTTGAAGATTGGCCAATAATCATAAGGTGAGTCACAAAAGTAGGTTTCACATATTATGCAAATTAGCAACAAAGAAACCCATCATGGTGGAAATTAGTGGGTGGGGCCTAGCTGAATTCATCTGAAGGCAAGGAATAAGATGAGAAAAGATGCAGGTGTGTGTGTGTGTTTTAGTGGAAGGGGCTCCAGCTGAGCGTCCCTACAGACAGCAGCATCTGGCAGGTGCTGGACGGCAGCCACACCGTCTCCACCAGGCTGAAATGGAGTGAGCCGAGTGCGAAGCCACACGCCATGTCGGTCACGTGGTGCTGTCCGAGCAGAACCCGGGAGAGTCCGACCAGGAAGGCCCACAGGACCAGCAGAACCCGCAGTGGCACCGCCAAGACCAGGTGGGACAGCAGGAACCGGGACACCATTGCCGCCCTGCTGGCGTGAGCCGCTGGGAACGAGTACACGTCCATGGCAATGCAGTCCAGGAAGCCCGGGTTAATTTCCCATGGTCCTCTGCGCTTCACTAGTTTCTGTACTCCGGCCACCGTCAGGATGTCAAGGACAAGCGCTACAGGGACAGGAAGTGGACAGGCTACTCACATCTACAAACACTACCATTTATTTACTAACATTAATAGAAAGACAAAAAAGAAAAAGGGCAAGAAAATTAGAAGAAATAAGTGAACCAAAAGAAAAAAGTAGAGAAAGAAAGTCAAAGAAGAAAGGGGAAAAAAGAAGTAAATGAAAAGAGAAAAAGAAAAAAGAGCAATGAGGAGAAAGACATGAACAAAAAAGAAAGACAGAAAGAAGTGAATGAGATAAAAATGAAAGAAACAAAAAAGACAAGAAAGAAAGAAAGAAAGAAAGAAAGAAAGAAAGAAAGAAAGAAAGAAAGAAAGAAAGAAGTGAACTATAAAAAGAAAAATACTGGAAAGAAAGAAAGAAAAGATTGAGACAAAAAAGAGTAAGATGATGGGAAGAAAGAAGTGAACAAAAATAAAATAAATATAAAAAGAAAGAAAAAGTGAACAAAAAGGAAAAATAAATAGTAAAAAACGAATACATAAAAAGAAGAGAAAGAAAAAAAGCAAAAATGAAAAGAAAGAAAGGAATTAGGGAAGAAAGGGTTGTTGTTGTTGTTACCCAGCAGCAGGTTGACCAGCACTTCCTGTCCCGCCTCGGTGCTGCTCCGGGTCAGACACACCAGCGTGCCGCCGAGCCACGTGAGCCCGTGTCCGGTGAGCGCGAGCATGGTGACTACGGAGCGCGCGCTGCTGCATGAGGACGAGGCGTGCGCGCACACGCCGAGGCGCTTGGACAGGTGGATGTCGATGGCCAGGAGGGAGCTGAGCGCGATGCCCCTGAGGGACGGGTTCAGCCGCATGCAGTCCTCTTCCGGCCACCGCGGCGCCTCCGCGCGCTCCTTCACGCCATCCCCGGGCGGCTGCGGCGGCGCGTGCTCGTGGTGCTGGGGCGGTTTGGTGGAGCTCGTGCTCCGGGTCGCGCCGCCATGACGCTGCTGCAGGGAGAGAAACTCCCCGCGCTCACGCGCTCTCATCCGGCTCGGGTTACACGGCATCTCGCGCCCGTTCACGACTGTTTTTTTTAAAGAAAATAAACAAATAAACAAACCGGTTTGTTGTAGTAATCGGGTCGAACCCGGTGGGATCGAAACGCTGCGCGCGCGTTCAGCTGCACCGCAGCCTCCACTGATGCTGCAGGGACACGCCCACATCCACCAGCGCGGATACATATTTATTTATGGATTTGTTTGTTTTTTTTGTTTGTTAATAATGCTTATGATACTTGTGTGTAATTTTAGAAGAGTTCACTATTTTATGTTTCCATATGCTGCTTGTAACGGATTCCCCCTCCCCCCATCTCCAACACCAAGTGGTTTGGTCCGTTTCCATGGAGTCATCCAGTGGCATTTTCAAGACCCTCAACAGAACGAACACAAGAAATCACAAATCCAATAATTCTGCATTTTAACATGAAATAACACAGGAATTATTTGTAAAAATTCGTTCATTAATTAATTAATTTACTAATATACTGACAGCATGAGTGTTAGAAAGGCACGAGCCTCGAGAGCCCCGCCCCCATCAGGCTACAGGAGGAACAGCAGCAGGATTTACTGCTTCAAGTAGAGTTATTATCTTCATTCTTGTTATTTATTATTAATATCTACTACTATGCCTTACTTCTACACCTACTACAACTATACCACTACACCACAACTACTAACACTACACTGCTATACCACCACTACTAATACTACACTACTATACCACTACACCACTACTACTAATACTACACTACTAAATCACTACACCACTACTACTAATACTACACTACTATACCACCACACCACTACTACTAATACTACACTACTACACCACTACTACTAATACTACACTACTATACCACCACACCACTACTACTAATACTACACTACTATACCACTACACCACTACTACTAATACTACACTACTAAATCACTACACCACTACTACTAATACTACACTACTACACCACTACTACTAATACTACACTACTATACCACCACACCACTACTACTAATACTACACTACTACACCACTACTACTAATACTACACTACTATACCACCACACCACTACTACTAATACTACACTACTACACCACTACTAATAATACTACACTACTATACCACCACACCACTACTACTAATACTACACTACTAAATCACTACACCACTACTACTAATACTACACTACTACACCACTACTACTAATACTACACTACTATACCACCACACCACTACTACTAATACTACACTACTAAATCACTACACCACAACTACTAATACTACACTACTATACCACTACACCACTACTACTAATACTACACTACTATACCACTACACCACTACTACTAATACTACACTACTAAATCACTACACCACTACTACTAATACTACACTACTACACCACTACTACTAATACTACACTACTACACCACTACTACTAATACTACACTACTATACCACTACACCACTACTACTAATACTACACTACTATAACACCACACCACTACTACTAATACTACACTACTATACCACCACACCACTACTACTAACACTACACTACTATACCACCACACCACTACTACTAACACTACACTACTATACCACCGCACCACTAATACTAATACTACACTACTAAATCACTACACCACTACTACTAATACTACACTACTATACCACTACACCACTACTACTAACACTACACTACTATACCACTACACCACTACTACTAATACTACACTATTATACCACCACACCACTACTACTAACACTACACTACTATACCACCACACCACTACTACTAATACTACACTACTATACCACTACTACTAATACTACACTACTAAATCACTACACCACTACTACTAATACTACACTACTATACCACTACACCACTACTACTAACACTACACTACTATACCACTGCACCACTAATACTAATACTACACTACTATACCACCACACCACTACTACTAACACTACACTACTATACCACCACACCACTACTACTAACACTACACTACTATACCACCACACCACTACTACTAACACTACACTACTATACCACCACACCACTACTACTAACACTACACTACTATACCACCACACCACTACTACTAATACTACACTGATATATCACTGCACCACTGCTACTAATACTACACTAATATACCACTACTACTAATACTACACTACTATACCACCACACCACTACTACTAATACTACACTACTATACCACTACACCACTACTACTAATACTACACTACTAAATCACTACACCACTACTACTAATACTACACTACTATACCACCACACCACTACTACTAATACTACACTACTACACCACTACTACTAATACTACACTACTATACCACCACACCACTACTACTAATACTACACTACTACACCACTACTAATAATACTACACTACTATACCACCACACCACTACTACTAATACTACACTACTACACCACTACTACTAATACTACACTACTAAATCACTACACCACTACTACTAATACTACACTACTACACCACTACTACTAATACTACACTACTATACCACCACACCACTACTACTAATACTACACTACTAAATCACTACACCACAACTACTAATACTACACTACTATACCACTACACCACTACTACTAATACTACACTACTATACCACTACACCACTACTACTAATACTACACTACTAAATCACTACACCACTACTACTAATACTACACTACTATACCACCACACCACTACTACTAATACTACACTACTATACCACTACTACTAATACTACACTACTATACCACCACACCACTACTACTAATACTACACTACTAAATCACTACACCACTACTACTAATACGACACTACTACACCACTACTACTAATACTACACTACTATACCACCACACCACTACTACTAATACTACACTACTACACCACTACTACTAATACTACACTACTATACCACCACACCACTACTACTAATACTACACTACTACACCACTACTACTAATACTACACTACTATACCACCACACCACTACTACTAATACTACACTACTACACCACTACTACTAATACTACACTACTAAATCACTACACCACTACTACTAATACTACACTACTACACCACTACTACTAATACTACACTACTATACCACCACACCACTACTACTAATACTACACTACTAAATCACTACACCACAACTACTAATACTACACTACTATACCACTACACCACTACTACTAATACTACACTACTATAACACCACACCACTACTACTAATACTACACTACTATACCACCACACCACTACTACTAACACTACACTACTATACCACCACACCACTACTACTAACACTACACTACTATACCACCGCACCACTAATACTAATACTACACTACTAAATCACTACACCACTACTACTAATACTACACTACTATACCACTACACCACTACTACTAACACTACACTACTATACCACTACACCACTACTACTAATACTACACTATTATACCACCACACCACTACTACTAACACTACACTACTATACCACCACACCACTACTACTAATACTACACTACTATACCACTACTACTAATACTACACTACTAAATCACTACACCACTACTACTAATACTACACTGATATATCACTGCACCACTGCTACTAATACTACACTAATATACCACTACTACTAATACTACACTACTATACCACCACACCACTACTACTAATACTACACTACTATACCACTACACCACTACTACTAATACTACACTACTAAATCACTACACCACTACTACTAATACTACACTACTATACCACCACACCACTACTACTAATACTACACTACTACACCACTACTACTAATACTACACTACTATACCACCACACCACTACTACTAATACTACACTACTACACCACTACTAATAATACTACACTACTAAATCACTACACCACTACTACTAATACTACACTACTACACCACTACTACTAATACTACACTACTATACCACCACACCACTACTACTAATACTACACTACTAAATCACTACACCACAACTACTAATACTACACTACTATACCACTACTACTAATACTACACTACTATACCACTACACCACTACTACTAATACTACACTACTAAATCACTACACCACTACTACTAATACTACACTACTATACCACCACACCACTACTACTAATACTACACTACTATACCACTACTACTAATACTACACTACTATACCACCACACCACTACTACTAATACTACACTACTAAATCACTACACCACTACTACTAATACGACACTACTACACCACTACTACTAATACTACACTACTATACCACCACACCACTACTACTAATACTACACTACTACACCACTACTACTAATACTACACTACTATACCACCACACCACTACTACTAATACTACACTACTACACCACTACTACTAATACTACACTACTATACCACTACACCACTACTACTAATACTACACTACTATACCACTACACCACTACTACTAATACTACACTATTATACCACCACACCACTACTACTAACACTACACTACTATACCACCACACCACTACTACTAATACTACACTACTATACCACTACTACTAATACTACACTACTAAATCACTACACCACTACTACTAATACTACACTACTATACCACTACACCACTACTACTAACACTACACTACTATACCACTACACCACTACTACTAATACTACACTATTATACCACCACACCACTACTACTAACACTACACTACTATACCACCACACCACTACTACTAATACTACACTACTATACCACTACTACTAATACTACACTACTAAATCACTACACCACTACTACTAATACTACACTGATATATCACTGCACCACTGCTACTAATACTACACTAATATACCACTACTACTAATACTACACTACTATACCACCACACCACTACTACTAATACTACACTACTATACCACTACACCACTACTACTAATACTACACTACTAAATCACTACACCACTACTACTAATACTACACTACTATACCACCACACCACTACTACTAATACTACACTACTATACCACCACACCACTACTACTAATACTACACTACTACACCACTACTACTAATACTACACTACTAAATCACTACACCACTACTACTAATACTACACTACTACACCACTACTACTAATACTACACTACTATACCACCACACTACTACTACTAATACTACACTACTAAATCACTACACCACAACTACTAATACTACACTACTATACCACTACACCACTACTACTAATACTACACTACTATACCACTACACCACTACTACTAATACTACACTACTAAATCACTACACCACTACTACTAATACTACACTACTATACCACCACACCACTACTACTAATACTACACTACTATACCACTACTACTAATACTACACTACTATACCACCACACCACTACTACTAATACTACACTACTAAATCACTACACCACTACTACTAATACGACACTACTACACCACTACTACTAATACTACACTACTATACCACCACACCACTACTACTAATACTACACTACTACACCACTACTACTAATACTACACTACTATACCACCACACCACTACTACTAATACTACACTACTACACCACTACTACTAATACTACACTACTATACCACCACACCACTACTACTAATACTACACTACTACACCACTACTACTAATACTACACTACTAAATCACTACACCACTACTACTAATACTACACTACTACACCACTACTACTAATACTACACTACTATACCACCACACCACTACTACTAATACTACACTACTAAATCACTACACCACAACTACTAATACTACACTACTATACCACTACACCACTACTACTAATACTACACTACTATAACACCACACCACTACTACTAATACTACACTACTATACCACCACACCACTACTACTAACACTACACTACTATACCACCACACCACTACTACTAACACTACACTACTATACCACCGCACCACTAATACTAATACTACACTACTAAATCACTACACCACTACTACTAATACTACACTACTATACCACTACACCACTACTACTAACACTACACTACTATACCACTACACCACTACTACTAATACTACACTATTATACCACCACACCACTACTACTAACACTACACTACTATACCACCACACCACTACTACTAATACTACACTACTATACCACTACTACTAATACTACACTACTAAATCACTACACCACTACTACTAATACTACACTACTATACCACCACACCACTACTACTAACACTACACTACTATACCACCACACCACTACTACTAACACTACACTACTATACCACCACACCACTACTACTAACACTACACTACTATACCACCACACCACTACTACTAATACTACACTGATATATCACTGCACCACTGCTACTAATACTACACTAATATACCACTACACAACTCTACTACTACACCACTACTACTAATGCTACACTACTATACTACTACATCACAACTACTAATACTAAACTAATATAACACTACACCACTACTACTAATACTACACTACTATACTATTACACTACTACTAATATTACATTAATATACCACTACAGCACAACTACTAATACTACATTACTATACCACTACACCACTACTACATATACTACACTAATATACCACTACTCCACTGCTACTAATACTACACTACTATACTACTAAACCACCACTACTAATACTACACTAATATACTGCACCACTACTACTAATACTACACTACTATACCGCTACACCACTACTACTAATACTACACTAATATGCCACTACTCCACTACTACTAATACTACACTGCTATACTGCTGCACCACTACTACTAATACTACACTTATATACCACTACTCCACTACTACTAATACTACACTACTATACTACTACACCACTACTACTAATACTACACTAATATACCACTACACCACTACTACTAATGCTACACTACTATACAACTGCACCACTACTACTAATACTACACTACTATACTGCTGCACCACTACTACTAATACTACACTTATATACCACTACTCCACTACTACTAATACTACACTAATATACCACTACTACTAATACTACACTAATATACCACTACACCACTACTACTACTAATACTACACTACTATACAACTACACCACTACTACTAATACCACACTAATATACCACTACACCACTACTACTAATACTACACTAATATACCACTACACCACTACTACTAATACTACACTACTATACAACTACACCACTACTACTAATACTACACTACTATACTATTACACTACTACTAATATTACATTAATATACCACTACAGCACAACTACTAATACTACATTACTATACCACTACACCACTACTACGAATACTACACTAATATACCACTACTCCACTACTACTAATACTACACTACTATACTACTGAACCACCACTACTAATACTACACTAATATACAGCACCACTGCACCACTACTACTAATACTACACTACTATACCGCTACACCACTACTACTAATACTACACTACTATACCGCTACACCACTACTACTAATACTACACTACTATACTGCTGCACCACTACTACTAATACTACACTTATTTACCACTACTCCACTACTACTAATACTACACTAATATACCACTACACCACTACTACTAATACTACACTACTATACAACTACACCACTACTACTAATACCACACTAATATACCACTACACCACTACTACTAATACTACACTACTATACAACTACACCACTACTACTAATACTACACTACTATACAACTACACCACCACTACTAAAACTACACTACTGTACTACTACACCACTACTACTAATACTACACTACTACACTACTACACCACAACTACTAATACTACACTAATGTACCACAACACCACTACTACTAATACTACACTACTATACTATTACACTACTACTAATACGACACTACTATACCACTACACCACTACCACTAATACTACACTAATGTACTGCTACACCACTACTACTAATACTACACTACTATACCACTACACCACAACTACTTGTACTACACTAATATCCTGCTACACCACTACTACTAATACTACACTATTCTACTACTACACCACTAACACTAATACTACACTACTCTACTACTACTCCACTACTACTAATACTACACTAATATACCACTACTCCACTCCTACTAACACTACACTACTATACTACGTCAAGTCAAGTTTATTTGTATAGCGCTTTTAACAATAAACATTGTTGCAAAGCAGCTTTACAGAATTTGAATGACTTAAAACATGAGCTAATTTTATCCCTAATCTATCCCCAATGATGAAGCCTGTGGCGATGGTGGCAAGAAAAAACTCCCTCAGACGACACGAGGAAGAAACCTCGAGAGGAACCAGACTCAAAAGGGAACCCATCCTCATTTGGGCAACAACAGACAGCATGACTATAATATTAACAGTTTTAACATGAAGTCAGTTTCGTTGATGTTTTAAACTCTTCATTGATGGAAACTTGAGTGCAAAACTGTTCATGACAACTGCAGTCCTAAAGTTAGCAAGTCAACTGTAGTCCTCAGCCATAAAAGCATGACTGTAAGAGTCCAGAGCGTCCTCCAGGTGTGACTTTCAACTGTCCTCATGGGGCCATCCTCCACAGGAGCGATGCGATGAGACTCCAACCAGACACAAGGCACCCGGATGGATCAAGCAGGTCCGAGGAGCAGAAGAGGTTCAGCATCTCGATCCCAGAACCGACATGTAACTCAGAGGGACAGATTTTTTTTTTTGGGGGGGGAGAGGGTGAGAAAACACAGGTTGTTAGGTATGCCCAATGTCACCTGAATAAGTGTAGGCAACAGGTGTCAATGTCTAAAAATAACACAAGTACTAAGTCTGTGTGGTAGGCTCGCAGAGACGAGAGTCCTGACATCAGGCATAAAATACAATATGTATACTACACCACTACTACTACACCACTACTACTAATACTACACCACTCTACTACTATACCAGTACTACTAATACTACACTACTATACTACTACATCACCACTACTAATACTACACTAATATACTACTACACTGCTCTACTACTAATACTCCACTGCTCTACTACTACACCACTAACACTACACCACTATACTACTACACCACTACTACTAATACTACACTACTACAACCCCAATTCCAAAAAAGTTGGGACAAAGTACAAATTGTAAAAAAAAAACGGAATGCAATAATTTACAAATCTCAAAAACTGATATTGTATTCACAATAGAACATAGACAACATATCAAATGTCGAAAGTGAGACATTTTGAAATTTCATGCCAAATATTGGCTCATTTGAAATTTCATGACAGCAACACATCTCAAAAAAGTTGGGACGGAGCAATAAGAGGCTGGAAAAGTTAAACGTACAAAAAAGGAACAGCTGGAGGACCAAATTGCAACTCATTAGGTCAATTGGCAATAGGTCATTAACATGACTGGGTATAAAAAGAGCATCTTGGAGTGGCAGCGGCTCTCAGAAGTAAAGATGGGAAGAGGATCACCAATCCCCCTAATTCTGCGCCGACAAATAGTGGAGCAATATCAGAAAGGAGTTCGACAGTGTAAAATTGCAAAGAGTTTGAACATATCATCATCTACAGTGCATAATATCATCAAAAGATTCAGAGAATCTGGAAGAATCTCTGTGCGTAAGGGTCAAGGCCGGAAAACCATACTGGGTGCCCGTGATCTTTGGGCCCTTAGACGGCACTGCATCACATACAGGCATGCTTCTGTATTGGAAATCACAAAATGGGCTCAGGAATATTTCCAGAGAACATTATCTGTGAACACAATTCACCGTGCCATCCGCCGTTGCCAGCTAAAACTCTATAGTTCAAAGAAGAAGCCATATCTAAACATGATCCAGAAGCGCAGATGTCTTCTCTGGGCCAAGGCTCATTTAAAATGGACTGTGGCAAAGTGGAAAACTGTTCTGTGGTCAGACGAATCAAAATTTGAAGTTCTTTATGGAAATCAGGGACGCCGTGTCATTTGGACTAAAGAGGAGAAGGATGACCCGAGTTGTTATCAGTGCTCAGTTCAGAAGCCTGCATCTCTGATGGTATGGGGTTGCATTAGTGCGTGTGGCATGGGCAGCTTACACATCTGGAAAGACACCATCAATGCTGAAAGGTATATCCAGGTTCTAGAGCAACATATGCTCCCATCCAGACGACGTCTCTTTCAGGGAAGACCTTGCATTTTCCAACGTGACAATGCCAAACCACA
Organism: Neoarius graeffei; assembly: GCF_027579695.1. NCBI lineage: Eukaryota > Metazoa > Chordata > Actinopteri > Siluriformes > Ariidae > Neoarius > Neoarius graeffei. The sequence goes on from NC_083596.1 coordinate 2,816,408, forward strand.
TACTGCATCAATTACAGCATCATGGCTGCGTAGAAGAAGGGTCCGGGTACTGAACTGGCCAGCCTGCAGTCCAGATCTTTCACCCATAGAAAACATTTGGCGCATCATAAAACGGAAGATATGACAAAAAAGACCTAAGACAGTTGAGCAACTAGAATCCTACATGAGACAAGAATGGGTTAACATTCCTATCCCTAAACTTGAGCAACTTGTCTCCTCAGTCCCCAGACGTTTACAGACTGTTGTAAAGAGAAAAGGGGATGTCTCACAGTGGTAAACATGGCCTTGTCCCAACTTTTTTGAGATGTGTTGTTGTCATGAAATTTAAAATCACCTAATTTTTCTCTTTAAATGATACATTTTCTCAGTTTAAACATTTGATATGTCATCTATGTTCTATTCTGAATAAAATATGGAATTTTGAAACTTCCACATCATTGCATTCCGTTTTTATTTATAATTTGTACTTTGTCCCAACTTTTTTGGAATCGGGGTTGTATTATTATTATTATTATTATTATTATTATTATTTAAGTCAAGTTTATTTTTATAGTGCTTTTAACAACAGACATTGTTGCAAAGCAGTTTTACTGAAATTTAAAGACTTTAAACATGACCAAATTTTATCCCTAATCTATCCCAATGATGAAGCCTGTGGCGATGGTGGTGAGGAAAAACTCCCTCAAATGACATGAGGAAGAAACCTCGAGAGGAACCAGACTCAAAAGGGAACCCATCCTCATCTGGGTGATAACAGATAGCATGATTATAAATAACTCGCTTCTATAACTGTGTCCTATAGAGTCACAATGTATAACTGTGTAACCAGAAAATTCATTATAGTTTTAACATGAAGTCTGTTTTGTTGATGTTATAAACTCTTCACTGATGGAAACTTGAGTGCAAAACTGTTCATGACAACTGCAGTCCTAAAGTTAGCAAGTTAACTGCAGTCCTCAGACATAAAAGCATTACTGTAAGTGTCCAGAGTGTCTTCCAAGTGCGACTTGTGACTGTCCATATGGGGCCGTCCTCCACAGGAGCAATGTGATGAGACTCCAGCCAGACGTAGGGCATCAGGATGGATCAGGCAGGTCCGAGGAACAGAAGAGGTTCAGCATCTCAATCTCAGGATCGACATGTAACTCTGAGGGGCAGACAGAGTTGGGGGGTGGGGTGGGGCACAGGTTGTTAGGTACGCCCAGTGCCACCTGATGAGTAGGAACAGTATGCATATTGCACTGAGTGCAAGCAGGGACTCCGGCAACTAACTATGACAGCATAACTAAAAGGGGAGAGCCAGAAGGTAACACAGGCATGAGGGAGCCCCGGGACATAAAGCAGCAGCCACTACACCGTCAACAAACTCGAGTGAGCAAGCAAGTGGGGACTGACAGCATCCATAAATCCCAGTTTACCAAAACACTCAGTGCTTTAATTAGTTTAACCGTGTTAGGAATGCATCACATGCACACTGCCAGGAAATAATTTTGCTATTGCAACACTGTTCATGAAAATGTTGATGTTCAGTCAGGCTGAATTTTACTGAGAGATAAAATCAAACAACTTTTTAGTTCAAGCAAAAAAAAATTGTCTTAGTTTCTACACTTTAGTGCAAAAAGTTTGTATTCACAGTTACAAAATCCCGGGTTCGATCCTGGGGTTGTCTGTGCAGTGTTTATGTGCATGTTTTCCACATGTGGGTTTCCTCCCACCCCTCAAAAACATTTCAGTTGGTGGACTAGTGATGTTAAATTGCCCTTAGATGTGTGTGTGTGTGAGTGATTGAGAGAGAGAGAGAGAGAGAGAGAGAGAGAGAGAGAGAGAGAGAGAGGTGTCCTGGGATGAACAGGCTTCATGCCCACTGTTCCCGGGACAGACTTCAAACTCTCTCTAGTGCACCACAAGTTATTTTGGATTCAACCCCTTTAACATAGTTTACTATAAATTATATCATTAACAATGAAATAATAATCACTTTTATCTACGGGCGGCACGGTGGTGTAGTGGATAGCGCTGTCGCCTCACAGCAAGAAGGTCCTGGGTTCGAGCCCCAGGGCCGGCGAGGGCCTTTCTGTGTGGAGTTTGCATGTTCTCCCCGTGTCCGCGTGGGTTTCCTCTGGGTGCTCCGGTTTCCCCCACAGTCCAAAGACATGCAGGTTAGGTTAACTGGTGACTCTAAATTGAGCGTAGGTGTGAATGTGAGTGTGAATGGTTGTCTGTGTCTATGTGTCAGCCCTGTGATGACCTGGCGACTTGTCCAGGGTGTACCCCGCCTTTCGCCCGTAGTCAGCTGGGATAGGCTCCAGCTTGCCTGCGACCCTGTAGAAGGATAAAGCGGCTAGAGATAATGAGATGAGATGAGACTTTTATCTACGCTCACCGGCCACTTTAATAGGAACTTCTTGTTGAGTCTAAGATCCGTGTTCTTGGCTGCAGGAGTGGAACCCAGTGTGTTCTTCTGTTTGCTGTTGCATGCTGAGATGCTTTTCTGCTCACCACGGTTGTAAAGAGTGATTATATGAGTTACTATATCCTTCCTGACAAAAAAGATCAAACCACCTTGAATCTGTCTATTTCCCTCTGACCCTCTCTTATCAACAAGGCGTTTGTTTGTTTCCACCCACAGAAATGTCGCTCACTCACTCTAAAAATGTTTTTTTGTTTTCCGCACCATTCTGTGTAAACTCTAGAGACTGTTGTGTGTGAAAACCCCAGGAGGAGATCAGCAGTTTCTGAAATACTCAAACCTCATCCTCATCTGGCTCAAACCAACACCCATACCACCGTGAAAGAAAGAAAGAAAGAAAGAAAGAAAGAAAGAAAGAAAGTCACACTTCACTGTGAGATCACAGTTTTTCCCATTCTGATGTTTGAACATTGTGAACATTAACTGAAGCTCTTGATTTGTATCTGCGTGATTTGATGCATCGAGGGATCAGCTGATTAGAGAACTGCAGAAAACAGAACAGCAGGTGGATGGAGGGGTGTTCCTAATAAAGTGACCGGTGAGTGTATGCGCTTACACGTAAACAGATGTGAATAAATAAATCATCATGGATTTATTTTGTGATTTGGAGGTCTAGTTTGTGTGTCCTGTGCTCACTGACAAGAAAAAAAAATCAATAAATAAACGACGCACGTGATGTGAAACTACATTGCCCAAAATGCTCTTCGTCTGAGAGGAGAGGACAAGTGACGTTTGTCAGAAGCCCTTGACATAAAGAGAGCAGAGACTTGTTTTGTGTGTGTGTGTGTGTGTGTGTGTGTGTGCTGCAATCACCAGAAGCGCAGAGCTGCAGAACGACGACGCAGCAGCAGCAGCAGCAGCAATGCACAACAGAGCGCACGGGAAGTAACACGGGGTGCCAAAACTTTCACACCCAGACACACACACACATGAAACTGGGAGGTGCTTGATTATACAGCATTTTATTTGATCTCATTTGTGTGCCTGGAAGAAGCAGGGATGCTGAAATGTAGAAGAAGAGAAATTTTATTATTATTATTATTATTATTATTATTATTTTGAATCTATACTTTTCTTTCTTTTCTTTTTTAATTCTGATGGACCATGCAATTGAAATGCACTTTTTCACAAAGAGATCCACAAAAACAAGTCAGGAATCCGAGGATTTAATCATCTTCTGCTTTCAAAACAGCACCAACACGACTTTCAGCTCGTTCAGACGGAAACAGCAGGAACACATTCGGATGGGCTTTATTTCATTACATTTTTTATTTGTAATAATTCCACATGTCGGCTTCATTGGATTAAAGATAAACCATTAAGGTAAATCCGAGTCATTCTGCGACTCAAATACTTTATTTTTTGTCCATCTTTATGAAGCACTGACCTTCTGCTCGCTTTTACGCACTGGAGGATGCGCTTCTCTCTAAGCTTATTCTTCTTATTTTCCTTTCGGGGCACGTGATCTGCATCATGCTCCTTCATTCTCACTCTTATAAACTTCTCAGGACTCCAGTGCTCACAGTCTGTGGCTGTTCATGACACTTTATGAAACAGTTATAATGATTCGGCGCTGTGAGAGTTCATCACTCGGCCTGTTCTGACCTTTCTGTCGCTTCATCCACATCAGATCTGCGCTTGGGAGCCAAGTCACGCGCGTGCAACCGGGAACCGGAGGGTCGCTGATTGATTGATTGATTGATTGATTGATTGATTGATTGATTGACTGTTAAGGAGAAACACCGTGAAACTCCTTGCGAGTGCACGCGCGCGCACTGACATCTAAAACAGAAAAGGAAGAAAGAAAAGAGAGAGAGAGAGAGAGAGAGAGAGAGAGCAGTATTTCCTCCTCCACGCTTCAGCATCATTTCTGTGGATTTATTTCTTTTTCTTTTCTTTCTTTTTTCTTTTCTTCACCGCAGTGAGATGACAGGGATGGAGCTTGATGCCTTTTGGTTTGATCCCCTGCGCGAGGATGCGATCATAACGCGTTAAAACAAAAAAAAAACAAAAAAACAAAAAACCAGCACGGATGCAATATTCGGTGCATGCGTTCGGGTCTTGTGCACGCTCCGGGACGTTGCTGTGGTGGATCTCCGCTTCTTCTTCTTCTTCTTCATCGTCACAGCTGCTGCTGCTGCTGCTGCTGTTCAACGCCATGGGCTGCATCCAGAGCCTCAGGTACAAGCCCAAGAGTTTCCGCGAGAGCGTCGCCGTGCTCGAGGTGACCACCTCCATCGACCCAAACCCCACCAGCATCGACGAGTCCTCCAGCGTGGTGCTGCGCTACCGGACACCGCACTTCCGCGCCACCGCGCGCGTCCTCGTGCCCCCGGTGGCCGCCAAGGAGACGTGGACGGTGGGCTGGATCCAGGCGTGCAACCACATGGAGTTCTACAACCGATACGGAGCCGAGGGCATGTAAGTGACTCAGGACCGGGTTGCCATGTTGGCTGGGGTTTGTTATTTTATAAATATTCATATAAATATAACTATAAGCATTCCTATATCACCCCGTTTTATTTGTATTGCGCTTTTAAGGTCGACATTACAGAGATTAATAAACATATCAATTCATAGATGTATCCCTCATGAGCAAGCCTGAGGTTTACACACACACACACACACACACACACACACCTGAAATGACCTCGGTATGTCCCGATATTCGACTGCACAATATATTGCAATAGTTAACACGCGTTACCGTTATCGTTGCTGCGTCATGTGGCTTTTTAGATAAGAGGTGTCTCTGAGTTTGTGCTCCCAAGATAAGAGAGGCATCAGGACAACCATGGGTGAGTTTTAAAAGCAGACTGTTCATCATCAGACTCTGTATTTTTTGTAGTCAGTGAACCTCACTTATTATTTTTAGACTCGGTGTAAATATTTTCACCAAACATTGATATTTTTTGGAATATTTGCAAAAATATTCACTGATTTTCTTTGCATTCATGTCTGAGTTCCATCCATCCATCCATCCATCCATCCATCCATCCATCCATCCATCCATTATCTGTAGCTGCTTATCCTGTACAGGGTCGCAGGCGAGCTGGAGCCTATCCCAGCTGACTACGGGCGAAAGGCGGGGTACACCCTGGACAAGTCGCCAGATCATCACAGGGCTGACACATAGACACAAACAACCATTCACACTCACATTCACACCTACGGTCGATTTAGAGCCATCAATTATCCTAACCTGCATGTCTTTGGACTGTGGGGGAAACCGGAGCACCCGGAGGAAACCCACGCGGACACGGGGAGAACATGCAAACTCCACACAGAAAGGCCCTCGCCAGCCACGGGGCTCGAACCCAGAACCTTCTTGCTGTGAGGCGACAGTGCTAACCACTACGCTGCCGTGCCGCCTCCGTGTCTGAGTTGATAAACATTAATCAACCATTGGTATACAACATCAAAGAAGGTTGACTTTATATTTAGCCACACCCGCAAAACTCCATAAAAGGTCACACATGCCTCACAGAGAGCTGAAAAGGATGAAAAAAAAAATGCTGACTAAACAAATGGTCACTAAAGATTCCAGTAATTCAGCTCAGCATCAGCTACCACAAACATTTCCTTCTTTTTGTAGGGTGCCATTACTTTTGTCCTGACTGAACAATGAGGTATGAGTTAGCTTAATGTTGAAACGATCACGGTTATAATAAACCTTGCTGCTGATGTTCACGTGAACAAACACGACGTGTTCATTACAAACATCACAGCTGGAGGCGGAGTTACTGTAAGCAGCATGAAGTTGATTACTTTCCTGTAACAGCATGTCCCTAAGCAAGTGTTTTATTCCTTTTACATCACAGCAACTTGCCAATGATTACGATGTTTATTTATTAAAGAACGATACGTCACACTTTTTAAAAATCTTGTTTATATAGTCACATTTAGTGCTGTGGAACGAGTTTTTTCCTGTTCTCACTTACGTACGTTATAGTAGCTGTAAACATTCATCCCTCACCAGCCTCGCTCTCTTTCTTACGATGCGTAACAATCTTTCTTTCTTACACATGTTACCTTGAAAATATAAAAAGCATAAACTCTGCTGTTGGAAAACTTCAACCTCTGACTGCTACAGAGCGCTGAAACTGGAGACTCCTTCCATAAATGTTAAACACTTCTCTCTGTTTATACCGAGCATCCACTGTACGAGTCCCATAAATGAGCTGTTACTATAGAAACGGTAACATATTAGAATGAGAGCATTAATATAAACCTGCACTGCTGTCACAGCTGCTGTTCTAGTGATAGAATAATTATCTGCGGAAGGAAGTGGTGCATCAACGTTATCTTTCACCTTCACAGACACCGTAAAGCATATGGGCTCTGAGGTTCTCTGAGGTTCTCAGGACAAACCAGGGAGGTAGAAACACAAAGACATGTCACATGCGGTGGCGTGGTTTAGGATGATCATGTTAACCTCATGCTGAATTCAGAAGCTGTTAATGGTCTTGATATAGAACTTGTGGCTGAGACGTTCGGTGACATTCTGTAGCCCAGATCCTGCAACGGTTTCTCATGGCCTACTTCCTGTTGTAGAAACCACACCACGACCTACTTTCTGAAAAAAAAAAGCCTTTAGTGTGTCATAAGATGTCTTTAGGCAGCGAGGAACTTGGCGTGTCGCAACAGTGTTTAAAGAACATTTCTAATTGAGCAGAGCTTTTCATTCTTGGAAAATAAATTATTTCGCTAATCATCATTTAGAACCTTGGGTGAATTTGAAACAAATACACTTCATTCACAGTGACTACTGAATCTACATACGTTTAATTACTCATCATCTGGATTTATTATCTTCTTTTCAATCTGGAGCTGATGATATCTCCTCACTAGGTGCTGCATTCTGATTGGTCAGAAGGTGCTGATTAATTTTCCAGAACAGCAACTTTGATTGTTTCTATAGTAACAGCTCTCTCACATGAGGATGTGCCACATAAACGGAGAGGAAAAAAGCGTGCAATTGTGTGTTGATACGGTGAGGTTTCCTGTAAGGAGATGTTTATTTCATGTTTATGGAAGGAGTCTCCAGTGTCAGCGCTTTGTAACCATCATTAAGACGTAAAGCAGTAATTTTAAGTTTTCAGAAATCTTCAGGATAAAGGAGTTTACGCTTTGCGGTTGCGACTTTTAATAAATTAAAAATTTGTAATTGTTCGCAGATTGCTGTGGTGTAAGAGGAATAAAATGCACAGGGATGTGGTGTTATGGGAAAATCATCAACTTTGTGGTGGTAACAGTAGCTACTTTTAAGAGAAATACGCATCCCGGAATAACTGCCATGAATGTTTTACACAATTCAGCTCTCATCTGCCCTCTAGTGGACATTATTTGTAATAATCTGGCTTTACACTGAGTACGCAGCGAATGCGTGAACAATGTTGTTTAATATTACAATGTTACAATAAACACAACAAATTACAAACACCAACCATTTTACGTTAACGTCTGAAACAAGAATCGGACATGTTGATATATTTTGGAGTTTGTTTACAGTTCCATAAAACCGTGTAGCTACAGTGTGACCGTGACATTCAACAACCTGGAAAAATTTATTCTTTCGTAAGAAAAGGACCCTGTACAGCGTCTGGAGACTTCCATCAATTCATATCAGTGCTGAGATCAATCATGTGATTGGACGAGCAACGTTCCAAGAGCGCCAATATTCATTATAACCGCACTGGGACTTGTGTGTGTGTGTGTGTGTGTGTGTGTATCACTCCGCCCATCTGTGTTCGCTACATAAAATTCCAAATCTAGCAGCAGTACGTTACACTGAAACAGTGACTACAGTCGAGTTAGTGACATCATCAGCGGACATGGCGAATAAAATATTTTTCAAGAAAGCTCAAAGGATGAAGAAGGGAAGCCAATTTCACTGGAAGCACCTTTAACCTTTAGTTAGCTAGCTAGCTGATGGACTATCTGCGAGTGTAAAATAAACAAATTATTTGTCGATACTGTGTGTGAAATGTTTTTATCGATATTAATTTCTTATTTATAAAACTGTTGGATCAACGCAATCTCACAATTGTAATCGACCATGCGGTTATACTGAATATCGCTACTATATTAGCGTCTACAGCTGTGTTAATCTTCAGTATAAGCGCACTCTTGCTCATGAGATTTTGCTTAAATGATCAGCAGTGTAAAACATATTCTGCTTGTTAACTACTTTCATCAAGCTGCTTTTTTTCCCCCACTCCAATTCCTTCCCCCCAGCCAGATCTCCACCATCATACTCCAGCTACCAGCCCGGGGTTGGGTGAAGGCGAACACACGCTAATGCAGATAATGACTTCTTTTCAAACTGCTGCATCACATGGCGGCATAACACACTCAGAGGAAATCACTATCAACCCTTTTCCACATACATCAGCGACTGGCTAGTGTCACTGCTTGGGCTTTCAGCCACATGTGACCTTAATATCATCAGGATTCGACCTCGCTCTTTGATCTCCCAAAAATTTAGCATGAACAATTTATTTGCTGCACCACTCATGATCCCTAACTACAGTTTATTTTAATGGTTAAAACCAGGAAGTGATGTAAATATGAGACGATTATAGTGTTTCTGGTGAGTGAAAAGCTGTTCTGAGTCGAATAAGTGAATATGATGGGACAGATTCATTTAAAATGAAATTCGGTTCATGGAAACTTGCATGCTTTTTTTTTTTTTTACTCTGACTGCAGTAAGCTTGCAAACCCCTGCACTTTAACCTACATCCACCCCGACATCCACCCATTCTGTTTTCTGCGGTTCTCTAATCAGCCGATCCCTCGACAGCAGCACGATGCATCAAATCCCACAGATACAAATCAAGAGCTTCAGTTAATGTTCACAATGTTCAAACATCAGAATGGGAAAAACTGTGATCTCAGAGTGAAGTGTGACTTTCTTTCTTTCTTTCACTGTGGTATGGGTGTTGGTTTGAGCCAGATGAGGATGAGGTTTGAGTATTTCAGAAACTGCTGATCTCCTCCTGGGGTTTTCACACACAACAGTCTCTAGAGTTTACACAGAATGGTGCGGAAAACAAAAAACACTAAGCGAGGGACGGACAGTTCTGTGGGTGGAAACAAACGCCTTGTTGATAAGAGAGGGTCAGAGGGAAATGGATAGATTCGAGGTGGTTCAAGCTTTTTTGGCCAGGAAGGATACAGTAACTCACATAATCACTCTTTACAACCGTGGTGAGCAGAAAAGCATCTCAGCATGCAACAGAAAACAGAAGAACACATTGTGTCTTGATGTGTTCCTTTTACACTAAAGATTTTATTCAGATCTATTTTTTTTGTGCTGTTGTTAAACAAAACTAATCCTCGTCCTCCATCTTGTACAGTAAACCCGAGTGTTGTGTGCTCGATTAAAGAGTGTGTGGTGTGGTTTGTTTTACTTTTCACAGTTATAAGGTCAAACTCAGCCCTTCTGTGACCTGCTAATTAACAGCTCGGTGTTAAAACGCATCCCCTTGTGCACAGTGTGATCGATCACTCTCTTTCGGCTCTCATCACATCTTCCATTAAACGTAAAGCGAGCAGCAGGAGAGAAAGCGATACTTCCCCTGATCTACAGCACGGCGGTTTTGTTTCTCAGTAATTCAATAAAGAAGCACTTAGTGAATGTGACAGCATCTCACCAGCCTCAGACAGGAAGTCGTTTGGGTGTTTTTTTGCCTTCTTTCTTTCAAAAATGAAACTACACACTTTAGTCATCTACCATATAGGTCACTTTGTAGGTGTCGGATTACTGATTGTACACCGCAACAGATGAGCTACGAAGCACTAATGCTGCCTCATGCGTTAGCGAGAAGTGACGTACACGGAGCACAGATCATGCTTTAGTCTCTGTGAGGTGTGTAACACAAAACCACTTGCTGTATCTTGGTCTGTTTTACACTTCAGATACTCAGAATTGAACCGGAAGTGGGTGTGGTCGGTTCCAGAAAGGTTTTGAAACAAGAACAACAACAACAAAAATATTTATAACACATCATTTGCAGAAGGTAACTTTATTTAGCGACGGCGGTCGTGTCAGGGAACTGTTCTTTATATTTGATAACAAGAGCCATGTCATTTTCTATATTTGAATAGATTTCCTTTTAGTTTTTGTATTTGTTACATTTCAGAAAGATTAGAAAGTCAAAATGGTGTCCGTTAAGCAACATTCTGTTATAATGACTCAATGATTTTACAGCAATCGTAGATGTTTCTTTTAAAGCTAAACTGTCTTTCGATTTCATAAAATCGGTGAAATTTAGTTCGCTCTGAAATGTGGTGGTTGTGATATCTGTTTATTTCTGGAATATCTCACAAAATATCAGGCCATTCTGTGGCTGGGAAGTTATTTAATTTGAGGGGATTAAAGCAAATAATGTACATGAAATCACTCGCTTCGCGCAGTCAAGCAGACAGAGGAAGTCCGTGTGCGCATGCGCAGGTTTACCTTCTTCTTCTTCTTTTGGGTTTTACGGCAGCTGGCATCCACAGTGTTGCATTACTGCCATCTACAGGTTTCCCTTTGAGCGTGCACTGACAGTTCCATCATTCTGTCGCTAAACGAACAGCTGATCACACCGAGGTGCTCGCTGAGCGCCCATATTTATTAGTTTGGTCCTGCGTTTCCTTTCCTTCGTATATAGCATAACATCTTTTCTTCTCGCTTTCTTTCCGTTACTGTAGTCGGTCTTTCACGTTTCATTTGCACACTCACGTCCTCCATTTTTCTCTCCTGTTTCAAATTTGTATCCCACAATGCCTTGCGTGAACGGGGAAAGCCCACCACGTGATGCATGACGTAGTATCTTGAATTGGGTCATGGTGAAGCAGGAAAAAATAGCAAGAGAATTTAGCAGAGAGCCACGTGGCTCTAAATTCATTAATTGTTCGATTTAAAAAACTAATAAAATTGGAAGTCTGCGATTCGAATTCAGTAGCTTTCGGTCATTAAACAAAAATAATTGGGTGTCTGGAAAATTCTTTTTATGACCTACACTTGAAAAATATGAAAGGCTGTCTAACTTTATGAAAATTATAGAAAACGTTGTACAAGTTACAATTTAATCATAAGGTTACAAGTCAATAGTGAAAAAAATGAATTCAGCAGAGATAGTTTGACGTAGTTTGGTGTGAGTTTGAGAAATAAAGACATATTTCTGTGATTAATATGATGATGAGAAATCTGATCAAATTCTGGTTGTATTTAGGAGATCAGAGTTCAGGTCGAGGCTACAGGAGCAAACTGCTCCTCTGATGACTTAATGAACAGTAATCCTCTGTTTAGAACTGATGTTTTAGAGGTGTGTGTTGTGAAATAAAGTGCAGTGAGTGTTCAACACACACACTGGTGTCAATGTACCACAATGAAGCACTATACAAAAAACTTTTACGCCTTATGACTGATGGATTGGGTAGAAAGGGTGCCAATACTTTGTACACTGCAACAGCTGGGCTACAATCAGTACGTATAGTAGGTGGTTCTGCTAAACTGGTCACTGAATGTACGTTACTATTTATAAAGGAGCGAAATAAGTATCAGATGGGTGGACGTTTTTAAATTAACCTCTTTTTTAAAAATAACACACACACACACACACACACACACACACACACACACACACACACACACACACACACATCTGCATCTAAACCCAGAGATAAACGTGACTCATGCATGTCCTGCACAGATGTTTTTGTCAGCGATGTTCTGCTGATCCACGTGCTTCTGCCAGAAAGGTCAGTGTTTTTCTGCAGTCAGTAAAATTGACTCGAATGTCAATTTGGACTCTTTAAAAAAAAACGTCCCACTGCAGGGACACTTAAGTTTTATGTAGGACTCTATTAAAGAGGTTTCTAAGTAGGACTCATTCATGAAGCGAAGAACACTTCACTGTCCAAATAAATCTTAAATCTTAAATTAAAGGAACACACTTTTCTCTGAAGACGTTTCCACGCTCCAGGCCACACCCATGACCGATCCTGGGCTTGTTTGAGGGCGGGGCTTATAATCGAAGCCTTGTATGAACTCTGGATCGTGAGCACAATTCCACGCTTTAGTTTTGGTGCAGTGTTTCGTTTCCTTCAGTCGTGACACTCGAGCAGCGGTTTTTAGACGTTGCATGACGTCATTGTGCAGGAAAACCTGCATCAGGAACATTTTCTCAGGGCAGCATGAGATTTGCAATTTTTACGCAACATTCGCTAATTACAGTGTTCTGGTTTGTATTTTAATAAGGCGTTACTCCTGGAATAACTCCTCTAGTGACCTCGGCATTACGAAACCTGAAACAGGAAGTAAAGCGACAAGTCGAACCAGTGAGGTTACTCGGTACAGAGCGCTCAGAGATGTTTGCATCTACACACGACACGGACAGTGCTGCGGCGCGAACCCCAGACCGCCATTTTCCAAGAGGAGTAGGGATTGATTCTCCATGATATTGAAGTGATCTGTTTGATCTGACAGCTTTGTGTGCAGTACTTTAGGGCATCAATCCTCACTCCTATTCAACCCCTGACTGTAAATCCAGGTCGATGTGAAACAGTCGAGGGTCCAGGCAGGACTTGAGTATTTTTGCGGCATTATAATACTTGGGGGAAGCCATGGCCTAATGGTTAGAGAAGCAGCTTTGGGACCAAAAGGTTGCTGGTTTGATTCCCTGGACCAGCAGGACTGGCTGAAGTGCCCTTGAGCAAGGCACTAAACCCCCAACTGCTCCCCAGGCTGCTCTGGGTCTGTTGTATATCGCTGTGGATAAGAGCGTCTGCTAAACGCCTGTAATGTAATAATGTCGCTATTGTTACGCCGATTCACAAACCGAGCCTAATGATCATGGGAGCTGAGCAGAGATCCGAGCTCTGTTTATATCAGCAACAGTGTTCTTTCAGAGACGGACAGCTCTCTGTCCCCTCCAACCTCGAGTCAAAAATACACAGCACGGCCATTATGCTGTTTTTAACCCGACCCCGAGCAGCTAAATATAAAGACGCGTCTGTTGCCTTCGTAGATTTCTGCTCCACTGCTTCCATCAGTTATTAGCGTGACTCAGTGAACCTCAGGGTCTGTAAAGTGGATGCTGTGATTTTCAGATGAGAGTTGTTTAATTTCTTCCTTTCTTCCAGATTTTGGATAAATTGTAAATCTTCACGCCGAATCATTTTCCAAGATCAAAAAAAATGATGAAGCGTTTTGAGAAACAGTGAGAAAATATTTTCTCTTCTTTCTGACACTTTTTATTTGACCGTCTCTCTGTCTGTCCCGTAGGTCGAGCTGGGAGCTTCCGGATCTCCGCGATGGTAAAATCCAAGCCATCAGTGACTCGGATGGCGTGAACTACCCCTGGTACGGGAACACCACAGAGACCTGTACCGTCGTGGGTCCAACCAAGAAAGACACCAAATTCACCGTCAGCATGAACGACAATTTCTACCCAAGTGTGACGTGGGGCGTCCCGGTGAGCGAGAGCAATGTGCCGATGCTGAGCAACATCTGGAGGGACCAGAGCTTCACCACGTGGCTGGTGGCCATCAACCAGACATCAGGAGAGACGGTGGTGCTGCAGACGGTGCGCTGGCGCATGCGACTGCACATTGAGGTGGATCCGGACAAACCGCTGGGGAAACGAGCCAAACTTCTGGAACCCGTCGCTCAGGAACAGCCGCAACTACTGGGCAAAAACGAGCCGATCCCGCCCAATGCCATGGTCAAACCCAACGCCAACGATGCACAAGTCCTCATGTGGAGGCCCAGGACTGGAGATCCAGTGGTGGTCATCCCTCCTAAATACTGATTACACTTTTATACATTTTTTTTAACGCAAATCAAACTTGAGGTCGATGGAAACGTGGACGAGGAGCAGAGCAGCGTTTCTGATGACAGAATGGGTCGGGATCACTGTGATAAATGAGAAAAAAAGGGTGACAAAAGCTTTTCAGTGTGTTTTGCATTGGAATATTCCATTTGTATTTATTTATTTAGGTGGCGTTCACTAAAGGCGCAGTTTTTTTGTGCTGAGGAACGATGCTTTCAGAATTTTATACAACACTGATGACAAGACATTGAATCCATGCTGCCTTAAGTTTACATCGCTTTTTACTGCAAAAAAACAAAAACAAAAAACTCTGAGCCTTAAACAAACAACATGCAACGCAGTAAAGCCTCATAAATCCACATCTCATGATCAGTGGTGTTCCCTAAAGGACTGTATTCATTTTATTATTATTATTATTATTTATTTTTTATTTTTTTACAGCGTATTGCATACACACCTTTTGAAAGCACGGTGGGTTTATCCAGATGCTTCTTATTTCATGGTTAGGAATAACTCCAGGAGACAGTTTGGGTCATTTTTAGTTTGATTCATTTTCTGTAGACGGAAAGGAAACTTTATCGGAGCAGTGCAGAGCGAATTACAGAAACAATCCAGAACGTCCTGGACGTCCTTCAAGCACAGCAATACAGCAATTCAGCCGTCAGATCAGCGTCTCGTAACGAGAGCCGCGTCCCGCTTCTGATCAAACACTGAACGCCACGTTCATCAGCACTGAGCAGGACAAATGAATATGACATCACACACACACACACACACACACACACACACACACACACACACACACACACACACACACACGCACGCACAAATGTTTGTCTCACTATCCTTATGAGGACCTTCCACTGACATAATTATTATTTCAGTTAATTAATGCTGTGCCTGAACCTAAACATAACCATAACCTCAGTAATGAAAAGGAAACTTTCTGGCTCTTTTATTTATTTTTATTTTTGTTAAAAAAACCCACAACAACAGCAATTTCTTTGTGGAGACCATCCGAATGTCCCCACAAGGTCGAAACTGTCAGATTTTACTTTCCTTGTGGGAACATCTATTCCTCAGTAGTTTATAAACACACACACACACACACACACAGAGAAAGAGCAGTGTTCTTTGTTTTAACCTGCTGTTGTTGGTCATGTAGAGTTTATTTCTTTATTTCACAGATTCTCACTTTAACATGAGAATAAAAATCACACCATGCGCTGGAGCTTTGCTGGATAACGAACCTCTCAAACATGGAAAAGAAAATTTTCATTTAAAAACAAACCCATAATTAGTGCTGCTTTTTTCTCCACTATGCCCAATCTGCTCTAATTACAAATGTTTACAGCTGAAAAAGTCATGTGTTTAAAAAAATTACAAAACTCGTTTTATTTATTTACTTCTGTGAAATGCAAACGAGCTCCTCTCTGACACGGCCGTCTGATCAATATGGTCATTAAAAATTGATCCCACGCTGACAGAAAGCAAACTGCTCTCCATGAAACGAGCTGAAGGACACAGTGACTTTCACACACAGTAAAGTGTGGAATATAAACCTCTCCGTGTTGCGCAGTTACGGGAAAACAATCAACGACAGAGTTAAAGTTAAAGAGCTGCTGCCACAAGGACGCTGATTATTTTCCCAGAACAGCAGCATTTTATTTCTCTAAATGCCACAGCAATTTTTAAATGATTACAACTTTTACTTATTAAATGATGACACGTTGTAATGTTTATCCGTTTCTAGTTACATTTAATGAAAAAAAAAACGTTAGAATGAAATACATAAGTCTAATAATGACAGCTTGAAGGTGTAATTACATTTTGAACAACAACAAAATCATCAATGCTGCAAAAAATCTGTAACAAAACTCTGTTTTAGGCAATATGAAATGTATTTTTATTTTATTCTGAAGGAAACAAACAATGCTAGATTTATGACGACATATTAGGATCATTGTAGGTGTAAAAAAAACAACTAGAACTTAGACAGGGGTAATGTTATGATAAAAATCCCAGAATTTCTGAGATTAATGTCGTATATTTACAAGAAAAATCTCTGATATTCTCCAAGATTATAAAATCACAAATTTACAAAGAAAATAAATAAATAAATAAATAAATAAATCTCATCATCTGTAGCCGCTTTATCCTGTTCTACAGGGTCGCAGGCAAGCTGGAGCCTATCCCAGCTGACTACGGGTGAAAGGCGGGGTTCACCCTGGACAAGTCGCCAGGTCATCACAGGGCTGACACATAGACACAGACAACCATTCACACTCACATTCACACCTACGCTCAATTTAGAGTCACCAGTTAACCTAACCTGCATGTCTTTGGACTGTGGGGGAAACCGGAGCACCCGGAGGAAACCCACGCGGACACGGGGAGAACATGCAAACTCCACACAGAAAGGCCCTCGCCAGCCATAGGGCTCGAACCCAGACCTTCTTGCTGTGAGGCGACAGCGCTAACCACTACACCACCATGCCACCAAATAAATAAATAAATAAATAAATAAATTAAAACCTCAGAAATGATTTAATGCTTCCTGGCTGCAGTGCATTCTGAGAAACACAGTTAAAAAATCTCTTAACGCTTTATTTAAATAATATTGTCTGGCTTTTTTTTTCGTGGTCTATCAGATATATTACATTCAGCTAGCATGATACTGAACAAGAACTTTTGAAAAATGAGTAGCTGAATGGAATATATCTGATAGACCACAAAAAAAAACCCAGCCGATATTATTATTATTATTATTATTATTATTATTATTCATACACATTCCTTTCAGGTGTTCAATGCATCTTTCTCTTTCAAAATTCTTTCAAAATCTTCCATATTTAACAAAGCAAACCTGGCAGCCATGTTTGTTTGTTTACAAATTGTCCCAGTTGCTTGTTAGCGCGGAAGTTTTGTGTCTCCGATGTGTGATGTCATGTTGTCTCGACAACCATGCAATATCGTAAACCATATTCAACGCTCATTCTCCATTGGGTAGAGTGACGTAATACATGTAGGATAAGCGATATGCTAACAATATTGCATGTCATCAAACCACATGAATGAAACCCACTAGAAGGGAATAGAACACGGTTTTATTCCATTGAAAAAGTGTCCTGTATGGATAATAATCTTTGATATTGTACGATCGATAAGGAAAGACTGTGTTTCCTGTAATTCTCGACTCAGCTGTTTCACAGAAACAGAATTTTGTAACAGGAAACTGCTTCTGCACAATAATTATACATTTATAAACAGCAAAGACAAAAAAAGGACACAAATAAAGCTGTGCGGTTTATACACTCATCTCTTGTTATATTCAGGAAAAGCAACAATCAGTCACAGGCGTCTGGGCTGCAGTGCATTCTGGGAAATGCAGAGGAACGTCTTTTAGCACTTTATTCTTTTATATTGTACAATCGAGGAGGAGCGACTGCGTTTCCTGGAACTCGCAGCTCAGACTGTGATGTGATGACGTTTGATAAATTTGTGACTTTTTAATTTCAGAGAAATCTGAGCTTTTTTCTTGCAATTTCCTGATTTTAATCTCATAAGTCCTGAGTTTCTTCTCAATTTTTCCGCATCCCAAATCTCCGTATTGTTTTAAACCTACAGTTGTCCCAACACGCTGTTGTAAGTTTTATCCTGGAATAAATGAGGAAACATTTTTAAGCTGCAAATTAAACCAAATTAAGACTAAAACTAAGATTTTTAAACACTGACTCTGTCATGAATTTAACCTTTTTTTTTTTAAATATGTAAGTAAGACTAGCTGTAATCCTTCTCGATAATCTCAAAAACATTAAATATATTCTCAAAAAACCCTGAAAACTCTGGGTCATGTCAAAGGTGTGCGATTTAAAACACCGCACTTCAGGGATGATAAAAAATATTCCCACAACATGTAAGTTCATCACATCGTTGATGAAGAACAGACTGTAATGAAGAGATTGAGTGATGATCTCTCAGTTAAAGAAGAGCTGCATTGCAGTGAAAACAGGGGGAAGGTGGTGGTAGTGTTGTGGTGTTGGTGTTGTGGTGGTTCTCTGGAAATTCTCTGGTGAATTTTCACGCCCACTTCTGTCACTGTAACGATGACGAAACTCGAAACTCGGAAACTTCCCTCGGGGTTATTTCAGACCTGAAACTTTAAGGTTGATTCTTGATTTCTTGATTCGGAGCAGCAGCTGAAAAGAATAAATGTCTTCGTGCCCTGATGAATTTATTAAATCTGTCGTAGAGATCGAATCAAAGCCGATTATTCAACCTCATCTGCTGCTTTTACTGAAATGATTTCATGTATAAAAAGGAAAAGAACGCTCCTTTATACACCGAGGGCGAGTTCCTAAATTCAAGCTTTAAAACTCTTCTGGATTCTGATTGGTCAAAAAGGTTTATATTACGTTCTGTTATAATAGATTGTCGTTTCTATAGTAACAGCTCCATCACCGGGACTCTGCACATTCACAGAGTAAAGAAAGGAGACATGTTAAGGAAGGAGTCTCCAGTGTCAGTGCTCGGTAACCTTCAGGACAGCAGAGTTTACACGATTCTCAGGAACGGGACGAGCTGCAGGGTTTACTTATCTGAGAGAAGCTGGTGAGGGAATATCGTATATCGCAGCTTTAAATGTAACAATTAATGGATAATAAGTATGATATATCGTTCTTTAAAAAATAAAATAAAATAAATAATTGTATTCGTTGCCAACTTGCTGTGGTGTCAGAGGAATAAAACCATCCTGATGTTAAAGAGCGCGGATTAATTCCCTGTAACAGGTGTTTATTCCTTCCTCAGCATCCACAGTAAAATATTCCATGTTGGTAAAAGGAGAGGAGAGAATTACAGAACTGCTGTGTTTGGATCTGTGCAGCTGGAGGAGACTGTAACCCTTACGAAAATTAACCATGGTTTTACTATGAAAATTAATCATGGTTTTACTATGAAAACTAACCATGGTTTTACTATGGTTTATAGTTATTCATGGTTTTCATGGTTTTTTTTGGGGTAACCATGAAAACCATGGTGCATTTTACCTCAATGTTCACTTAAATTTTTAGGTTCTAAGTAAATGTCAATGTATCTGGGCTGTTAATCGAGATCCTTCTCTACAGCATTGACTGTTGGACGAAAGCATGGTAATACTACAGTTAGTGCATCCTTTTAAAAACCATACTATCCCTTTTTAAACTAATTTCGTAGTTACTATGACCTATTACACATACAACTATGATGCTACCACAGCTACTGCAGTACTATGGATAAACCACAGTAATGCTATGGTTGGTTCATAGTACTTAGAATCACCATGAAATACCATAGTAGATCCATGGTTACTACCATGGATGAACCATAGTAATACTATGGTTGGTTCATAGTACTTAGAATAACCATGAGATACCATGGTAGAATCATGGTTACTACATAAAAACCATAGTAAACCATGGTAGATTTTCATAAGGGAAATGCCATCACTGGTACAGGAAGCATACAGAGAGAGAGAGAAAGAGAGAGAGAGAGAGAGAGTGAGTCCACACTCAGGCAGCATCTTAATTCCCGTGGAGAGAAAAGAAATGATGTTCATACAGCAGAGGAAAGAGTTACACATCTGGAACCAAAATAATAAACCGAACATCACACTGAATCTCTCTCTCTCTCTCTCTCTCTCTCTCTCTCTCTCTCTCCCTGTCTCTCTCTCCTTCTCCTTCTCTCTCTGCCCTCCCCTTGTCTCTCTCTCTCTCTCTCTCTCTCTCACACACACACACACTTATTACTTGTGAGATAAAACACAGATGTAATTTGTCATATTTGTTTTCTGGGATGTGATAAAAACAACAGTGTCCCAGCGTGACGTTTTTTCCCACAAAATCTCAAAATCTTTATCTGTTTATAAACACTTTTTAATGTCTCCTGTAGTTAAATATTCAAATAGATTCATGATAATCTTTGCACACACACACACACACACACACACACACACACACACACACACACACACCCTAATTCACTTATAAATAACACTCTGCTGAGAGGCTGTGAGACTTGCTAAAAAAAAATTAAAGGGAAAATATCTGAAATCTAGTCAGATTTATTTCAAATTTATCTCATATAATATTACAATAAACCAAAATAAAAGATGATTAAATTAAACATTTCCCCCTTCAAACTCATATCAAGCTTTAAATCCCACCATCATATCATTCCCCCCCCCCCCCCCCCCCCCCCCCCAGTTTAAACAGCTATTTCTAGAGAGATGTGAACCCATCTGCTGATAGAGTCAGCTGAAAAGCCCTTTGGAATCTCACCTCGGGTTTCGAACCATCATCAGAAATATTTAATATATTCGTCCTTATTAACAATATTTTGACTTCTAGATCATTTTTTGCAGTGTGAATAAATACAGAGCTGTTAATATATTATATTTTATATTTTTAATATTTTAATTTCAAATTAAAAGATATATTGGGATATTATTAGTTTAAAAAGTTATAGTTTACAAGTGTTAGTGTTGAAAATTATGGCTTTCAGAGATCAGGTTTCTTTCTGACTCAGTGTTCCTGAAGATATAAGAAAAATGTTTATTTAATAAACAGTATAACAAACATTTGATAAATAAGCTCTGACTGATAAACCAGCCGATGTGTTTTCCCGCAGGATGTGGGACTAATGGTCATGTTTCAGTGACGTCATCAGGATTCATAGCTTTAATATTCAACTGCTTTATTTCGAGCCGAACTGATGACAGGATTTTTACCATCAGATCTCACCGACTTCCTTTCTGACAGGTTCAACAGTACAGACTTCTGGTCTAAGGTGTTTTCAGTGCTTTCTCTCAGAGGCTCTGTGTGTGTGTGTGTGTGTGTGTGTGTGTGTGTGTGTGTGTGTGTGTGTGTGTATTCAGTGATGCTGGAGTGGAGATGAAGAGCTGCTCAGCAGTTTACATGACAGACTACATTCTGACAACTTTGATTTGTTTTTAAATAAAAAAACTTATGAAACTAAAGGCCTATTACACCTGAAGTTTTTTTAGCAGCTTTTGCCATCACAGTAATAATAATACTTGAACTCAGACAGCGTTACTGACAGATTAGTCAAAATGACGATGCACAATGTGAACAATTTGTACTGAAATAAAAAGAAAAAAAAAACAGTGTACTTCTGTGGGTCTCTTGTTTTACTTTATTTTAAATAAAATAAAATAAAAAGGTAAGAAAACTACATACATTTCACAAAATTACATGAGTGAAAACAAATGAATCATGTGTAAGAATCACATGTGGAAATAAATGAATCGTGCACAAGAATTACATGTGGAAGTAATTGAATCACAAGTAGGAATCACATGTGGAAGTAACTGAATCATGTGTAAGAATTACATGTGGAAGTAAATGAATCATGTGCAGGAATCACATGGGGAAGTAAACGAATCATGTTTAAGAATAACGTGGAAATAAATGAATCGTGCACAAGAATTACATGTGGAAGTAATTGAATCATGAGTAGGAATCACATATGGAAGTAATTGAATCACGTGTAAGAATCACATTTGGAAGTAACTGAATCGTGCAGAAATCACATGTGGAAGTAACTGAATCATGTGTAAGAATCACATGTGGAAGTAAATGAATCATGTGCAGGAATCACATGTGGAAGTATCTGAATCATGTGTAAGAATCACACGTGGAAGTAAATGAATCATGTGCAGGAATCACATGTGGAAGTAACTGAATCATGTGTAAGAATCACATGTGGAAGTAAATGAATCATGTGCAGGAATCACATGTGGAAGTAAACAAATCATGTTTAAGAATAACATGGAAATAAATGAATTGCGCACAAGAATCACATATGGAAGTAATTGAATCACGAGTAGGAATCACATGTGGAAGTAAATGAATCATGTAGGAATCACATATGGAAGTAAATGAATCATGTGTAAGAATCACATGTGGAAGTAAATGAATCATGTGTAGGAATCATATGGAAGTAAATGAATCATGCAAGAAGCAAATGTGGAAATAACTGATTCATGTGGAAGTAAATGAATCGTGTAAGAATCAAACATGGCAATAAATTAATCATACACAAGAATCACATGTGGAAGTAATTGAATCATGTGTAAGAATCACATGTGGAAATCAGTGAATCATGCAATTCAATTTTAGTTTGCTCAAGAACTTCTGTGATGTGGTATCGCGTCACTGTTGCATGCTATCAGACTCAACATTGAAGGTGACAGGAGCAGCATGAAATAAAAAGAACAAACAAATAAAACAAACTTCAACAAGCTGATGCATGTGTGGAAAAGAGGAAGTGAAATAAAATGAAAAGGAAGTGAGTCCATTTGTGGTTGATTTCGATCATGCAAGCGGAGGGGGTGAAGGAGGTTAAAAAAAGCTGAGAATGTTTCTCGGATGAACCGCCTCCGAAAAAAAAACCCTTGCTCCAGAGAAACAGAGGACCTTCGGCTATATATAGTGATGTAAATCTGTGTGCTTTAATGTAAGCAGCTTCAAATTCGGGTCATGACTCTGGGACACAGAACACAGAAAGAAAGAGGAAAACTTAAAGGCCCAGTAATAATGGCAGGCGTTTCCTGTGTGACAGAGCAAACACGAACCGGAGAGAGTGGGGTTTTTGTGTTATAACATCTCAGAGTTACTGTGTTATTCATGAAGGAGGAAAAGGATGGAACCGAGTTACTCAACAGCGCCGATCGTCACTCAGAGAGCTGTGTATTAACCAGCGCTGATATTTCAGATTAAAGACGGTTCAATCTCAAAATCAACCTCTCACAACTTCTCAACTCGAATTGAGACGGTGAATAAAAAACAGAAAAACTCTCATAAAATTTTCTACATTCATACGGTCCTGCTATTTTAGTTAAAGTTAGCGATGACCTGCTTGGATAATCACTCATGGCTAGCATTCCCAAGTAAATGAATCATGTGTAAGAATCATGTGGAAGAATCATGTGGAAGCAAATGACTCATGTAAAAATCACATGTGGCAGTAAATGAATCATGTGGAAACTGAATTGTGTAGGAATCACACGTGAAAGTAAATGAATCGTGTAGGAATCACATGTGGAAGTAAATGAATCGTGTAGGAATCACATGTGGAAGCAAATGAATAATAAGAAAGAATCACATGTGGAAGCAAATGAATCGTGTAGGAATCACATGTAGAAGTAAATGAATCATGTGTAGGAATCACATGTGGAAGTAAATGAATCGTGGAAACTGAATTGTATAGGAATCACATGTGGAAGCAAGTGACTCGTGTGTAGGAATCACAAGTGGAAGCAAATGAATCATGAGAAAGAATCACATGTGGAAGCAAATGAATCATGTGCAGGAATCACATGTGGAAGTAAATGAATCATGAGAAAGAATAATGTGAAAGCAAATGAATTGTGTGTAGGAATCACATGTGAAAGTAAATGAATCATGTGGAAACAACTGAATCGTGTAGGAATCATGTGGAAGTAAATGAATCATGAGAAAGAATCACATGTGGAAGCAAATGAATCATATGTAGGAATCACATGTGGAAGCAAATGAATCGTGTGTAAGAATCACATGTGGAAGTCTATGAATCACATGTAAGAATCAAAAGTGGTTTTAAATGAATCATGTGAGAATCAAATGTGGAAAGAAATGAATCGTGTGAATCCATTCATAAGGTCGTGTTTTTTTTTTAGCTAAAGTTAGCTCTGACCTGCTTGGATAATCACTCATAGCGAGCATTCCAAAGTGCCGAGCTAAGTTTACAGAAAGCCCTTAATCGCTAGCGCACACCTGTTTCAATCTGTAACACCACACAAACACAACGGATCTCTTACTGCTAATATCAGCATGTGATAATATTACAGTATGGCTTTTTGATCCAGAACATCTACAGCTACAGCCCAAAAAGCCCAGACTACTTTAAAATATAGTGCAGAAACCATGCTAATTATGCTACTCTGTAAATAATGCGCTCAGGTACAGTGATACGTAGTTTGAGACGCAGCCCATGGTTTTAACTGGAGCACTTTGGATTATTATTCACTTTCGCATATGGAAATATAAATTAATTTGCATTTTTTGGGTCCACTTTCCTCTTATGTATATATATAAAAGTAGGTATAGACAAAGCTTATATTATAATTAAAGAATTACTGTCATTAAGTACAGGTATTTTATAACCAATGCTTTTTCATCAGGTGAAGTACAGAAATCAGAAAGGTCCTAAAACAGAGCCCAGAGGAACATCGACTGCCTTTTCGACACATTTAATCACCCAGATTATATACAGTACAACCAATTACAGTACAGAAGTAAATTTTATTAAACATAAAACTTAACAATGGAATAGAGTTATTAATAAAAACAGCAATTTGCATTGTCTGGACCAGGGGTTCCTTCTTTTTACACTAAACTAGGCGAGCTTTGGAACAACAGCTGAAGGTGGAAAACAGTCAGTGGGTATTGTTTTATTTATTAAAAATTTTTCTGGCTGGTGTAAAAATAGTCAGCGTCCACCAAGATCTTGCAAATAACTGGAATTAAATCTAATACAAATATAAATACATTTTTAAGCAAACATTAAGCTCCAGCAAACAAAGGCATCATGTAAATAAAGACAGTGTGTGTACGATGTACAGAAGTAAAATTTGTGAAGATCTGGAGAGGGTTTTTATGGACTGGATAATGTCTGGACATCAGAAATGTGTGCGTGTCACAGTGACCTCATTTCCTACACAAAGACTGAGAAAAAGAAGAAAAAAGTATCTCCGCTTTTCACAACCTTAATGTTTTTGGGACAGGTTCAGGTGTGTTGTGAGGTAGATGGGCTGCACATTTTGCTGCTGTCCAGCCAGAGGGCTCTGTCATCCCTCAGAGGGAGTTTAAGAAGGTCACCTTTTCTTTTCATCAGTGTTCACCTCTTTGGCCTGTGGTCGCTCATTTCGTCTTGGCTACATCCCATAATCGATGGGACTCAACACCATGGAGAGGCGAATTTAAGATTAAGGAGCGACGTCAATACGAGGCACCAGATACACTTCACATCAGCGTCAATGCAAACTTCAGAACAGGGCTCGGCGATATGATGATAAGATCGATATTGTGATATTTGATGTCACAATACACGTCAGAGAAATTCTGAGAATGACTAACAAAAATTTTTTTAATAGTGATTTAAACTTTGATTAAAATCAGCTGATTAGATGGTAAAGTTTTGTCCTGTTACGAATCTTTAACATGATAAAACGTTAAACTTTTTACTTTTCATTTCAATTCAACTTCATTGAGTACTGAGTATTATTATTATTATTATTATTATTATTTATGCAACTTTTAATGTATTTTCATAGAAAATGTTGGTGTTTGAAGGCGTCTTAATGGAAAAATCTGGTGTTTGTAGGTCTTTTATGAAGAACGTTGATTTTTAGTTGTATTTTCATTAGCATTATTGGTGTATGATGACCTTCAATGGAGAATGTTAGTGTTTCAAGGTGTTTTAATCAAGAATGTTGGTGTTTGATGGTGATCTCATGGAGATCGCTGGTGTTAGTTGGCCTTTTTCAAGGTAAATGTTGGTGTTTGGGGCGGCACGGTGGTGTAGTGGTTAGCGCTGTCGCCTCACAGCAAGAAGGTCCGGGTTCGAGCCCCGTGGCCGGCGAGGGCCTTTCTGTGCAGAGTTTGCATGTTCTCCCCGTGTCCGCGTGGGTTTCCTCCGGGTGCTCCGGTTTCCCCCACAGTCCAAAGACATGCAGGTTAGGTTAACTGGTGACTCTAAATTGAGCGTAGGTGTGAATGTGAGTGTGAATGGTTGTCTGTGTCTATGTGTCAGCCCTGTGATGACCTGGCGACTTGTCCAGGGTGAACCCCGCCTTTCGCCCGTAGTCAGCTGGGATAGGCTCCAGTTCGCCTGCGACCCTGTAGAACAGGATAAAGTGGCTACAGATAATGAGATGAGATGTTGGTGTTTGACAGTTTTAATAGAGTCTGATGATGTTTGAAGGCATTTTCATGAAAAATGTAGCTGTTTCTTGGCATTTGTTGGAGAAAGTCATCAGTGTTGTGCCAGGTTTTGATAAAGAATTTGATGGAGGAAAACAGAATGACTTTGTAATTTGTTGAAAGTTGCTGTCGTTAGTGAGTTTTTTGTTCTCAGGCTGATGATTTTTACTGCCCTGCCAAGAACAACTTTGAGATAATAATTACCAAATACCGCCAATTGCTCCACAGCTCTGAAAATAAGATCACCCCCCCCCCTTTTTTTTTTGCCTTGACAATCCATTAACTCCACACTCACACACTAATCAGGAGTTTGTGATGGAAAAACAGGATAATTAAAAAGCCCTCGCTACCATTTTCACACTCACTACAAAGAATCATAATTAAAACACGGCCCTGCTCCTTGAAAATAAATTAATAAGTAAGTAAATAAATAAAACTATGAAGAGGAACACAGGGAGGTCTGACATATCCGAGTCACATGACGTGCCCTGAACATCGCGGCTCCTGCTGCGGCCTGTTATTCCTTATAAGAGAGAGATATGGAGTGCATGAGAGTGACATGCTCCATTACACATTCTCAACTCTGGCATCTGGATGACAATCACAGACTCCTCGGACTAAAGCACGAGTGTATATATATACACACAGGCCACTTTATTAGGAACCCCCCCTACATCCACCTGCAGTTCTCTGATCAGCCGATCCCTCGACAGCAGCACGATGCATCAAATCACGCAGATACAAATCAAGAGCATGTTCAAACATCAAAATGGGAAAAACTGTGATCTCAGAGTGAAGTGTGACTTTCTTTCTCTCACTGTGGTATGGGTGTTGGTTTGAGCCAGATGAGGATGAGGTTTGAGTATTTCAGAAACTGCTGATCTCCTCCTGGGGTTTTCACACACAACAGTCTCTAGAGTTTACACAGAATGGTGCGGAAAACAAAAGAAAACAGAGTGGGTTACAGTTCTGTGGGTGGAAACAAACGCCTCGTTGATAAGAGAGGGTCAGAGGGAAATGGACAGATTCAAGTTGATTCAAGCTTTTTTGCCAGGAAAGATACAGTAACTCATATAATCACTCTACAACCATGGTGAGCAGAAAAGCATCTCAGCATGCAACAGCAGAACAACAGACTGGGTTCCACTCTTGCAGCTAAGAACAGGGATCTTAGAATCAACAAGTTCTTATTATATATAAAGCTATTCAAGACATGAGCACTAAGGCACAGCAAGTCTTGGGCTGCCACACACCAATAGAAAAGCGTTCACACGATTGTTAATATTATTTCAGAGTTTGAATCTCAATGTTGTCATACCCATCCACGGCTGGGAGTCCAAGAGAGCAAAATTACCCATGCTCAGGAATACATAGTTTTCACAATGTCACAGAGTCGGGGATTCCCTAGTGGCGGCCATCTTGTGGGTCAAGCTTACTGTACGGGTCACTGAGCACACATTGTAACTCGCGAGTACAAAGTCTTCAAAAGAACCCAAGCAGGCTATTTAAAGCTAGCAATGGTGCACACCTGTTGTATTCACGGCTGTCGTAATAGGTCAGATGATGACGTCAAGCGGAGCTTTTATGGAATTCCCACTGTACAGGAGCACGAAGGCGAGCAAACAAAGAAACTCAACATACAAAGGAGAAATCTATGGCTTGCGAGACTCAACCACAAGGATTATCAGCCTTCCAAACACAGCAAAGTCTGCTCCGATCATTTTATAAGTGGTAAATTGTTTAAATAAACAATCATGTTTAAGTTTGTTTTTGGAAAACGTTTTAGGTCTATTCTGTATGATTTGATTTGTGTTTAATCAACCAGGGATGCAAACAGCGCGCCTTTTGGCGGATGCCGCCTTTTTCACGGCTGAATCGCGCAGATCCGATTTTTTTTTTTTTAGGGGGGGCGTTGGAGTGTCTGATTATAATTTCAAAGTAAATTCTGTATTAAAATTACTAAATAAGCAAATCCGTTACAGTCCATGAAACATAGGAAGTATAAGGATGAGAAAAAAACAGTTTAAATCGGAAAGCTGCGCATATGTGCGCAGCTTTCCGATTTAAACTGTTTTTTTCATGGACTGTAACGGATTTGCTTATTTAGTAATTTTAATACAGAATTTACTTTGAAATTATAATCAGACACTCCAACGCCCCCCCCTAAAAACAAACAAACAAACAAACAAACAAAAAATCGGATCTGCGCGATTCAGCCGTGAAAAAAGCGGCATCCGCCAAAAGGCGTGCTGTAGAATATATAAAGTTGTATATATCAGACAGCCTTTAAAGTTTGATGAAGTCAGTTTCAGGCTTTGGAGCAGGCTTTGTCAGTTTCAGGCTTTGGCAGCCCTGCATAGTCACTTGAAAATGCATCTTTGTCCACTTCGTAGGGGTCAATTCCCCCAATCAAGGCCAGTTTGGCTGCATACCGTTGTCGTGAGATGTCGTCTAATGTATCTATATACTTCTGTTTGCTTGATTTTGCCGACATTGATCTTTATTTTAGAAAACTGACTATATAACTTCATAAATTCGTCCGAGATAACGTAGCCGGTAATGGCGATGGTCCGTTTTGTTAGCCCCGCAAGATGGTGGCTGGAGGGCGTTCCCCGGAATGCCGTGACATCAGTGAAAACTATGTATACTGTCTCTCTCTCTCTCTGCTGTCAATCATAGTGACACTAACCAATCATTGCTGTCTGTGGGCTGGGGTATGTGGAAGAGGGCAGACGGCGCTTTCTTCCCAATGCAAAACATTTCCGTTTTTACATTTTTTTCCCCCCAAAGACATTCATATAAGATAAAACACAGGACGACATTTGTTTGATGAAAAGTTCCGAGTTTCATCAATCAAGTTGCCACATTTGCTATTTAATTTACTCGATCTCTTCATAATTATATATTTATTTTTGTGTTGTTAAATTACATTTTGGTCATTAGTTTCAGCTTAAGGCTTTAAACTAAGCAGAAATATTTAGTGGTTTTTTCCTCTCCATGTTAGTGTATTTTTTTTCCCCAATACTAGATTGTAATCTCGTTCAGTAAGCTCTATATTTCAGGAAAAGGTTTTATATATTCAAATTAATTCAGGCCTTTATAATTTCTATTTACAATATTAAAAGAGGCATTAAACTCACCTGCTGGTATTAAATCTCCATAAAAGGCTGTTTCAGTGTTACTTAGTGACATAAAATCAGCAGAAAGGACAATTAACCCTTAATTTCAAATCATTTTCATGAAAACTGATCAGTGAAAACTTCATAATTGTGAAAGAATAACTTCCTGTTTAAACAGCCTAAATACTAAAACACGGCTGAAAAGAAGTTATTTACAGATTCTTTAAAAAAAAAAAAAAAAAGATGACTAGCTATGGATGAGACTTATTAGCTTTAAAAAAAAAAAATAATAATTCAACCCACAAAATGAAAAGTAAGACACAGGAGATTATTTTCATTACATTTTATTTGACGCTTGTCATTAATGTGTTACAGGAGGGACTTTCCCCATTAAATTAATCATTATTCAGAACTCATGCAATGTATAAAATAATATCTTTATTTCACAAGTCTCACAACTCACTGACTTCCAGAAAAGTACATGCAGAGAAACATGTGGCCATAAAGCCCTGGGCTGTGAATGACGGTGTTCTGTTGGATAGTGTTGGTGTTTGAAGGGAAAACGCTGGTGTTAGTTGTCCTTTAAAAAGAATGCTTCCGCCCCCCCCCCGTGTCATTTTCACAGGAAATGTAGAAGCCATACGACACCCAGAGTGTTTTAAGACAAAATGATACTGTTTGGTGGTGTTTAACGGTAAATGTTGGTGCATTATAGCGTTTTAATGAAGAACACTGTTTTTTGGTGGCATTTAGGTCATTTTTGGTGATCGAAGGTGCTTTAATGGAAAATGTTGGAGTTACTCGGCTGTTTGTAAAGAATGTTAATTTTATTGTGGCATTTTCATGGAGAATGTTGGTATTTAAAAGTATTTTTGTTTGTATTTTCATTGGGATTATTGGTCCATGATGTCCTTCAATTGAGAATGTTGGTGTTTAAAGATGCTTTTATGAAGAATGTGGTCTTTACAGAAAGAATGATGGTTTTTGATGGTATTTTCAAGGAGAATGTTGGTGCTTGAAGAGGACCTAATGGAGAACACTGGTGTTTGTCATTTTTAACTGTAAATGTTGGTGTTTGAAGGCGTTTTCATGGAAAACGTAGCCGTTACTGAGGTTGTGTTGGAGAACGTTGGTGTTGTGCTGGGATTTGTTGAAGAATCTGGTGCTCTGATGCTGAACACTGGGTTTTAATGTGATGGAGATTTCGGACTGTGAGACGCCAGGAGTCAGTTTGACTTTAGAGAATTTTTCTAAGCTTTAAAACGTGCAGAGATCCCCGTTTCCAAAAATATTATCATCTAATCGCAGTGTGAGAGAACAGCGGAGTTTCCAGCAGCTAGCTTCTCCAACCAGCGAATGTCTGAGAAGACGACCTAGAACAAAAAATAATTAACAAACAAAAAAGAAATATGAATTTTTGCGCCTCCACACATGCAGTAGTCTATAACTCTTCATGATGCCAAAAATAAAGACGATAAATTAGCGCAAAGACCAAAAATGGCTGAAAAGGACAAACAGGGAAATTGCATTCTTTTGGCATACTGTTTTTTTCCCTCTTTGCATTTCAAGCAGTTTTCGTCGCTCTGAGCAAAGCTGTGTTTCCAATATGAATAGATCACCAATACTAACTGGAATACTGACTTACTGATTGGTATTCGTATTCCCAAAGCCTCCAAAACCTTAAAAAAAACAACAAAAAAACAAACAATAAAAACACACACACACAAACTCCTGTATTCAACAAAACAAGAGCTGACTTTAAAGAAAAAAAAAAAATCTGTCCCAGCAGTGAAAAGTGGCACGGTAATTAATTACAGTGTACGCTGTTAAATTACCACCGTGTCCCACATTCACAATCACATTCTGCCTCATCAACACTCGCGAAAGCACCAGTGTTTGTTCGAAAACGTCGGGACGTAGCAGCATATAATTATTAGTTTGTAAAACGCTCTCCCTGTCTCATGTGCCACGTCTGTTTTTTTCACAGAAGGCACATAACCTTAAATAAACACATCAGATTTGGTGTTTATTTAGTGTTTTAGTGTTCGATGATGGGTGTTTTGATCGTGTTTCGGTGTTTTTGCTGGCCTTCAACAGTTAACACTTGCATGCAGTGGTGCTTTCACAAAATTATTTGGGGGTGTTTGAATGAAAAATGGCCCCTGTTGGCGTTTTGATAGTGTCTTACCCGAAAATCACTAGTGTTGGTGTTCTGAAAGAGAACACTGATGACTGCTGGCCTTCAATAGTGAACATGTGTCTGATGGTGTTTCCATGGATAATGTTGGCGTTTCATGGTGTTTAATGGCGGATTAATGAAAACAGTTGATCTGTGGTGGTGTTGCTGGTTGCATTTAATGGTGTTTTGATGGAAAATGTGCCATTTCTTGGCCTTCAATAGAGAATACTGGAGTCTGATGGTGGTGTTGGAGAGAATGCTCATGTTTCATGATGTTTTATGGTAAATAACGGTGTTCGCGCTTGAACAGGGACAAAATTATTTTTGGTGGTCATTAATGGTCACTGTGACAGTTTGGTGGTGGTGTTCTGGAGTAGACTGGCCACTGAAGGTGTCTGATCATGTTTTAATGGATAATGATGGTGTTCGTTGAATTAATTTTTTTAAATCTTTGTTGGCGGGTCAAGGTCGCTCAAGCACTGTGGTATTTTGATAAAAACGTTGGTGTTTATAGGCTGTCAGTCAATCGTGAATACTGGTGTCTAATGGTGTTTTTAAGGTAAATTTAAGTTTCTGTTTTATGAAAAATGATGGTCTTTGGCTGTTGATGGTCACTGCTGGTGTTTGATAGTGTTTCAGAGGTCAGTGATGGTATTTCGTGGTGGTGTGCTGATAAATTGGTGTTTGATTGAGAAAACTAGTCACTCATGGCTTTTTGAACAGAAATATTGGTAGTGTTGTGGTTGATAGCCTTGGATGGTGAATGTTGGTGTTTGATGATGAATGCTTTATCACTATGTTTTGATGGTGAATGTTGGTGTCTGATGGGGTTTTCATTGGCTGCTGATGGTCAGTATTGGAGTTTGATGGTGTCTTAATGGAAAACAATGGATGCCGATTGTAAATTTGATGGAAAATGTTGGTGTTTGATGGTGAATGAAGGACTGATGCGCGCTGAGCATAATGGAACGCTCATCCATGGACAAACTGCTGCCTCGAACATTAACGCCAGGATCAGAGATTTCAATATCCAGCGTTTATTCTCCACACTTTATTGGCGATTTTGTCTGGAAGCTTTACAGTGTGGTGGAACGTCAATTAAAAAGGAAGCTTACAACTTTCTCAAAGCCAAACAACAAACGCAGAGGCACGAGAGACCGAGAGCTTCCTCTGGTGATGTTTATTTCAAACTGATGCAGAAAAACAGCGAGGGTTGATGAGCTTTGATTTGAGCGATCAGGCCGTTCCTCTGGCACGGCTTTCCGATTCATTCTCTTCATTACAATAATGAACAAATGCAGGGCTCAGACAAATTAATCTATAAAATCTTTCACATTAGCATTAATGTCTGTAGCGCTGCTAGAACGGGAGTGCATAGTGAATAAATTTAAACAGATCACAAGTACGGAGCGAGAAAATGAAGAAAAATAACAGCTCTGTGACTGAGAAAGTGGTGTTTAATAGAGACGGAACATCTCTCAGACACATGGGACACGTTATATTTAAGAATGTTTGGGTGCCATGTCAGGGTTACAGCTATAAACGTTTGCACGACTGCTGGGTGTGAAAAAGGTGGCGTGTGAGTGTGAACTCGCCTCCAGAAGACCCGAAGCCTGAGAAACCGCTGCTCTGGCTTCCGAACCCTGAGCTCTGCTGAGCCAAACTACCAAAAGTCGGCGTGCTGTTCTGAGTCGCCAGACTGCCAAAGGTGGGGCCGCTGGGCGGAGACGCAAAGCTGGGGGGGGGAGAAGGTTAACAAGTATTATAAACATTTTATAATTTCTTTTTTCATCACTGAAACTAGCAGGTCACTTTTTACCGCTACAACAAGAGAGATTTATAATAAAACAGGAGAACAGTGACTTTTCACTGTAAGAAACAAAAACATACAAATAAATAGACAGGAATAATAAAATACAATAAATCTATGCCACTTACATTGTGTAATAATTACTGTATCTTTCATCTTCATTTTTATTAGAATCGTGTACATCGTCAAGACTTCATTTCCTGAACATTCTATACTTTCAATAGTGTCATTTAGCATTAATTTGATATTTTATTCAAATTATAAAAAAGTGCTTTGGAATCAGAAAATGGAGGGAATTATAATTTAAGGATGACCAAAAGAAAATTATTATTTCAGGAAGATGGAAGAACTGAAAGAAACATGGATGGTGTATGGAAAGAAAGAAAGAAAGAGGGATGGATAAAAATGGTGTGATGGATGGATGGGTTGGGGGGAAGTGGATGAATGGATCATGAATGGATTGAAAAAAATGGAAAGACTGAAAGAAAGAATGGATGATGTATGGCAAGAAAATCAATAATGCATGGATTAAATGAATGGACTGAAAAGGAGAGATGGAAAAAAATTGATGGAGGAAAGGAAAGGTGGATGGATGGAGGGTGAGGCTTCAACTTTGGGCATTCATAGACATTTGGTTAGTAATTGAGTAATTTTATTATTATTAAATCTAATCTTGGATCTATTAAGCCAGCTAAAACTCATATACATCACACAGGTGAGGTGTGTTAGAAACACCCGCGACCTCTGACCCCGACAGGAGTCAATATTCGGGAGCCGACCTTGACCTAACTGCTCCCCAGGCGCTGTAGCATAGCTGCACACTGCTCTGGATATATTATATATATATATATATATATATATATATATATATATATATATATATATATATATATATATATGTGTGTGTGTGTTCACTGCTTCAGATGAGGTAAATGCAGAGGACAAATTTCACTGTGCTTGTGATAAATAAAGGCTTCTTTTTCTTGAGTGAATAAACATCTGA
The DNA here is from genome assembly GCF_027579695.1 of Neoarius graeffei. Classification (NCBI taxonomy): domain Eukaryota; kingdom Metazoa; phylum Chordata; class Actinopteri; order Siluriformes; family Ariidae; genus Neoarius; species Neoarius graeffei. The sequence goes on from NC_083596.1 coordinate 2,850,831, forward strand.
AAATATGTTGCTGAATATATTTGTGCAAATTTTACACACCAAACAAGTGTTGACTAATAAAATACCTTTGGGGTAAAGAGGAATTTATTTTAGTTTATATTATAGATGTACACACACACACACACACACACACACACACACACACACACACTACTGTGCAAACGTCTTGGGCCCCTATTTTTTTTCCTATAATTTTGTTATAGATTTCTATTTTATGACTTCTACATTATCAAGTCAAAACATTACAAAAACATTTTAGAGTTACAAACGTTCGTTTTTTTTTCCCAGCACAAAATTAAATGTTGGGGGGGGGGGAAGAAAAAAAAAAAAAAAGAAGGCTATTGGGTTTTGGTGCAAAATGAATGAGAAAAAGCAGGTGTGTGTGTCTCTAAACACTCGTGACATACACACAAAAAAAATCTGAAACAGGCACATGAGTTTGGGATTATCTTTCCATAATCTAACCCCTGCACCAGTTCACCGCTCCGAGTTAAATGCTTTCACGTTGAGCTGCGCTGGAATGACAGATGTGAGCTGGAATACACGAGAATAATCTCTTATTATAATCCATTATTACGCCCAGATAATCTCACGGCATGACAGAGTTTCCCATGAAAAACTATAAAATGGACTTTTTAAAAATATTTTTTAACACAAAATCTAATCGAATGAGATGCGGAGTGACATCATTGTTAAATTAAAAACAAAACAAAACCACACCAAATCAGTGAACATGAATCACGTGGACTGCGTTTCCTGTTATAAGAGGATAAATGTCCTCCTTAATACAGTACGTTTGATTTACATCACCATTTGGTCCAAAAACAATTAATACGCTTAAAGTCTGATATTCCACACACACCAAAATAAATAACAAACAAAAATACAACAGGCAAATCTGAAGCTGAAAGGCTCGGCGAGTCTGAAAAGCCCTGAAATCAAACAGCCTCTTGTATTTAAAGGCACGGTACAAAGTGTTTCATTTATTTATCACTAAATCCTTTGAAGTGCAGAAATTGTAAATACACAGGTTTTAATGTAATTTTTTAAAAATGAATTAATTTCACTCACACGAGTATCACACATCAGAGCTCTTCCGTGTGTGTATACTGAAGCTCCTCTGCATTTCCACTAGAGAGTAAAGTATTGGCACCCCACCACTGTGTTTGGGCTCACAGGTATTATTTACTCCTCTCGCTTTTGTGCCTCTTTAACTCCACGCTTGTGTTTGCTGCCATTAGAAAATTCACTATCTTGTGATCAACAGTTAATTCTAAGGACTGATTAATGTGTCTTGTTAATGCCTCGGTCACAACCGGCCGTACGTGCTCCTATGGCCGGTCTACGTGCAAAAACCGCAAGAAACGCTCGGAGGGCGCGTGCGTGACGTGCTGATTTTCGAGCCGTAGACCGGCCGCAGAGGTTCTATGTCATGTCAAACAAACTCTACGGGCGCTTACGTTTTTTTCAGGCTTCAAGACAAACTTACGGCCAACGTGCGTCTTTCTCCATGAACAAAAAAAACGCAGCGATTTGGGAAACGCCAAAAATTGCACGGCCAAAAAATCGTACATCCGGTTGTGACCTAGGCTTAATTCGGTGTATGTGTGATGGCCGTTGTGTGTATCCTGCTGTCATTTGGCACGTCTCTTGTGCACATCCTCAGAAATTAACAACGTGTCCGTGTCGAAACACCAATGTACACAATGATTGCAGCATTGCACCACGTGACACCGTGTCCATAACTGACGAAACAAAGTCACACCGTGTCTCAGATCACATCCCCTCTCCTCCCCGTCTCACTCTGACTGTTACTGAGTACCAACGCTAACGGCTTTCCTGTTAGTCAGAGTTTCAGTTTTAAAACCTCAAACCTGGCAAAAACTCTGCTTTGAGAACCACTCTTCTGGATTTTCTAGATTAGTCATCTCTCTCTCTCTCTCTCTCTCTCACACACACACACACACGTGGTGAAAGTGAACTATAGTTGTGCCTTTAGAGACAGAAAGGTGTCAGTGTATTAAATGAGAGAGGACTGTTTTCCTTTCAAAACCGTTTATGTGAACGCCCGTCACGCCACCACATAATAACCTCCAGAGAAACTTCACCACCTTCCACGGGCGTTTAGTGGAGAAGTGCAATATGACACGAGTGTGTCAGTGTTACTGCTGAGCTGAAGTGGCGCTCCTGTGGTGCTCACTCTCCATTAACGGCTGGAGGAAATATACGGGGGTTGGTGGGGGGAGGGATACGTTATGCAGAGCAACAGATGGGCTCCAGTCAGTAACAGGACACTTACAGAGTGACCTGCAGGGTGAAGCTATAGGGGAGGGAGGATGGGAGGATGAACCGGAATGAAAAGATGGATGGAGAGAAGAAAGGATGGGATGGATGGAAAGAACAGACGGATTGAAAAGCTGGAAGAAAAATGATGTATGAAAAGAACAGCGGAATGAAATGAAATAATGGATAAGGATAGAAGGAAGCAATGGGTGGGTGGATGGAAAGAAAGAAAGACTGAATGGATGGAACAGATGACATCATGGATGCACAGTTTGGGAAAAAAAACCCAGATGGATGGACTGAAAGAGTGAATGGATGGATGGATTGAAAAGAAAGGATGGAAGAAAGAAAGGGAGTGATAAAAAAATGGATGGAGGAATGGACGGATAGTAAGGCTGTGACGTCCTTCACCCACCTCGAACCACAACCTCATCTGGATTCAATATCCAGTGGTTTTTTTTTATTTTAAATAAATCCTTGATTGTGTTTGTAACGGTGATGTGTGAGTGATGCTCCTGCGTGAGGTGAGGTCCGTACCCGAATCCCCCGACGCTGGACGCTGACGTTCCCTCTCCAAACACTTTCCCCGTGCTGGAACCCAGAGGACTGGTGAAGGCGGGAGCCGAGCCGAATGTAGCCTGACCGCCGAACGCTGGAGATCCTCCGAATGCAGGAGGGCTTCCAAACACCGGAGGGCTTCCAAACCCACCTACAGAAATAACACACAACCACCAGAAAGAAAATGGACACTCTTTCATCATAAACACATCAATATTTAACAATTATTCACCAGAGGCGAAGTGAATATCGGTGAATAATAAGTGAGACGAAGTCGAGGATATTCACCGAGTCTGAGGCAGACAAGTGTTTTAGTACAAGCACAAAGGTGATTATTTAAAAAAAAATTGTATTAAAAAAATTATTTATTCCAATCTTCAAAAGCAGCATGTAAATGTAATAACTTTGCGGCGCAGACTTCACTGACCTACACCGAGTCACACAAAATACTGTTTTGAAATCGATAAAATAAATCCCAACCCCACTTTCCCTTTGAATAGTTTTAGACCAAACGTCGGAGCATCTTTAGTGTTTTTAGGAACAGCATTTTCTTTCATCATCTGTAATTCTTCCTCATTTACGGTGACGAAGCGATCGGATGCCATTTTGCCGAGTCGCTCGAGGTGATTATTGAGACACAGTCTGAATTTCTCGACCAATCAGCACGCACGATTTTCTATAATCACCTCTGTATTTATAGTAAAACCATTTATTCCTTACACTATCCACTTATTTAATTACTGACCAAAAAATTATTGCAAATTGATTTTTTTATACAATTGATTCTTATTACTACAACCCTGATTCCAAAAAAGTTGGGACAAAGTACAAATTGTAAATAAAAACGGAATGCAATGATGTGGAAGTTTCAAAATTCCATATTTTATTCAGAATAGAACATAGATGACATATCAAATGTTTAAACTGAGAAAATGTATCATTTAAAGAGAAAAATTAGGTGATTTTAAATTTCATGACAACAACACATCAAGGCCATGTTTCCCACTGTGAGACATCCCCTTTTCTCTTTACAACAGTCTGTAAACGTCTGGGGACTGAGGAGACAAGTTGCTCAAGTTTAGGGATAGGAATGTTAACCCATTCTTGTCTAATGTAGGATTCTAGTTGCTCAACTGTCTTAGGTCTTTTTTGTCATATCTTCCGTTTTATGATGCGCCAAATGTTTTCTATGGGTGAAAGATCTGGACTGCAGGCTGGCCAGTTCAGTACCCGGACCCTTCTTCTACGCAGCCATGATGCTGTAATTGATGCAGTATATGGTTTGGCATTGTCATGTTGGAAAATGCAAGGTCTTCCCTGAAAGAGACGTCGTCTGGATGGGAGCATATGTTGCTCTAGAACCTGGATATACCTTTCAGCATTGATGGTGTCTTTCCAGATGTGTAAGCTGCCCATGCCACACGCACTAATGCAACCCCATACCATCAGAGATGCAGGCTTCTGAACTGAGCGCTGATAACAACTTGGGTCGTCCTTCTCCTCTTTAGTCCGAATGACACGGCGTCCCTGATTTCCATAAAGAACTTCAAATTTTGATTCGTCTGACCACAGAACAGTTTTCCACTTTGCCACAGTCCATTTTAAATGAGCCTTGGCCCAGAGAAGACGTCTGCGCTTCTGGATCATGTTTAGATACGGCTTCTTCTTTGAACTATAGAGTTTTAGCTGGCAACGGCGGATGGCACGGTGAATTGTGTTCACAGATAATGTTCTCTGGAAATATTCCTGAGCCCATTTTGTGATTTCCAATACAGAAGCATGCCTGTATGTGATGCAGTGCCGTCTAAGGGCCCGAAGATCACGGGCACCCAGTATGGTTTTCCGGCCTTGACCCTTACGCACAGAGATTCTTCCAGATTCTCTGAATCTTTTGATGATATTACGCACTGTAGATGATGATATGTTCAAACTCTTTGCAATTTTACACTGTCAAACTCCTTTCTGATATTGCTCCACTATTTGTCGGCACAGAATTAGGGGGATTGGTGATCCTCTTCCCATCTTTACTTCTGAGAGCCGCTGCCACTCCAAGATGCTCTTTTTATACCCAGTCATGTTAATGACCTATTGCCAATTGACCTAATGAGTTGCAATTTGGTCCTCCAGCTGTTCCTTTTTTGTACCTTTAACTTTTCCAGCCTCTTATTGCCCCTGTCCCAACTTTTTTGAGATGTGTTGCTGTCATGAAATTTCAAATGAGCCAATATTTGGCATGACATTTCAAAATGTCTCACTTTCGACATTTGATATGTTGTCTATGTTCTATTGTGAATACAATATCAGTTTTTGAGATTTGTAAATTATTGCATTCTGTTTTTATTTACAATTTGTACTTTGTCCCAACTTTTTTGGAATCGGGGTTGTAAAAAAAAAAAAAGTTTATTACTACATTAATTATTATTAATATTCATTATTAATAAAACATTTATGCAGTCAATGATTACTATACACAAAAAACTGAAGAAAAAAACAAACAAAAAACCCCAAACAAAAACCTTCAGAATATAGAAGGGCATTCACTTAATAAGCTTTAAACTTATTTTTTTATTTTCAAAGATTAAAAAGAGATTGTTTTTCTAATATTAAAGACAAAGAAAAAGTAAAAGCTTCAAGCTTTGGGAAAAATCTTGAAGTCATTTCCAGAAATGTTTCATAATAATAATAATAATAATAATAATAATAATAAATTATAATTATCAAATAATTTTCTTGTTAATAAAAAAGTAATGAAAAGGTTTATGCAGTTGATTCTTATATAAAAAGAGAAAAAAATCAAGTTTTCTTTTTAGAAACTGAAATCTATCTGAAGGTCACATCCAATTAAAAAAAAAAAATCATATTAAACGGCTATGACACCACTTTTCATTTGAACTATAATCTGATTCAATTACTTTGATCAATGTTTCATCTCCATTACATTCCATCATTTGGGACAACTTTTTTTTTTTAATTTAAGATATTCTTTTTCTGGATTTATAAATCATTCAGCACTGTATTAGTTTGATATTCAGAGATTCAAACATCTGTATTGTTCTGTCCATGCCGAGTGACTCACAGCCATTAAATAAACTTCCATTTAGCCTCAGATAACTCCGTCTCTATCTCAGAGATTAGAGAGTGTGCGTGAGAGAGAGGCAGGTGAGCACTCGAGGCAGTGTGGTACAGGAGGCGTTTCCCGGTGCTGTGTATTGATCTGTAACTCCATTCGTACTCTACAGAAAGCCGGGCTCCGCTCTGAAATTACAGCCAGCCTCCGCTCACACCCCGCTGAATAATTGATCGAGCTTGTGGAATCGAATTACGCTCTCTCTGGATCAGCGCTGTTAACGGCTAAAAATGAGACTCTCCCGTAATTATGTGTGACAGACGACGTGAATTTATAATACGCAGCGCCACAGGATGGAACTCACTCCCGCTTTTCCGCAATAAAATCATTAGTTATACAAGTTGAAGATAGAAAAGTAACTTAACATTTTTCTTTCAAGTAAAATGACTGAATAGTGAATATTACACCGTCACATGAGGTTCCTTTTTAAACCTGATAACACACGAGATTATTTGTGCGAATATTTGAGTAAAGAACAGTTACACTCTCAACTGTTCTGCGATTTCAGACGATTTTTCAGGGCAGTCGTGTAGAACAATGTCAATCTTTGCAAAAATAAAATAAATAAAATCAAGAGAACTTTGAGCTTTGTAATAGGATACAACCATCACTTTGAAACGAGAATATTTTTGTCCATTTTTTCCCCCCAAGAAAGGCAGTTCAATTTATTATCAAAATCACAAGCTCATTAATTACATTTGATTTAATTAATTTAATATAATAATTGTATTATTAGGGCGGCACGGTGGTGTAGTGGTTAGCGCTGTCGCCTCACAGCAAGAAGGTCCGGGTTCGAGCCCCGTGGCCGGCGAGGGCCTTTCTGTGTGGAGTTTGCATGTTCTCCCCATGTCTGCGTGGGTTTCCTCCGGGTGCTCCGGTTTCCCCCACAGTCCAAAGACATGCAGGTTAGGTTAACTGGTGACTCTAAATTGAGCGTAGGTGTGAATGTGAGTGTGAATGGTTGTCTGTGTCTATGTGTCAGGTTTGCTTATTTGTTTGTTTGTTTTGTAAACAATGTTATGGGAAAATGGCTGGATCAATCTTCATGAAACTTTCCGGATAGATAGGCATTGGTCTCAAATAGAACCTCCAAAATTTTGAGGGTCATCCGGTCAAAGTCACGTTGACCAAAAAAGGTTTAAATAAATAAATAAATAAATCTCTGAGCTCAGACTGCAGGAGCGCTGCCTCAGAAAGACTCCTCCCACAAACACACTGATTGGATCACGACATGCCTCATTTGCATACACTGCTGTCATTGGATGGTTTCTTGGTTCATTTACATACACAAAGTAAGGGGTTTGGCCACGCCCACTTTTAAACACCATTGATAAAAACTCTCCCTCTGTTGATTTATTACTATAAATACAAATTATAAATAAATGGACGAGACTAAAGAAATGTCTTTCAGACATGTTTATGCTTATTCCAGAGGGAAAGTGCATTCCACTGAGCTCTAGCGCCGGGCCATTTCCGGGAAATAAGAGTTTGGGTCATGGCGACAGCGTGTGTATGTCAGCCTCGGTTTGGAGGTTTCAGTTTCGAAAACTCTAAGAGGTAAGAGTAGAATCATATAAAAGTACAGACAACTGGTATATTTTACTTCTGTGATTTTTAAATTACGCTTCATTTTTGTGGCTACTGCCTCACAGAGTAAATATATATGCTATATTTACTGCATGGGATCAGAAAACTATTTTATTTATAAGCAGTAGCCACATGGACCCATAGGGAACCGATTTGTTTCGCGATATCTTCCATCATAAGTGCTACCGGGCGAGGTTTGCCTTGCCTGGCGACACTTATTTAAAAATGTTTTAATTAATGAGCGAGATTTACAGCTTGAAACACACAGATGTAAAACTATTCACACTTTTTTTTTTTTTGGACTGGCTGTGTGGACCAAAACCACCACATCAGTCACACTCCAGTGTTGAAGCACTGAGCTGTACCTGTTTTAGCAGGAGTGGAGAACGAGCCGAACCCCTGAGCAGCAACAGAACCTCCTCCAGCGCTGAACGTCCCGCTGGGCTTCTGCTCTCCAAACGTCGAACTTCCAAACCCGAAAGCCTTCGCGCCGCTGTTCCCAAACAGGTTACCTCCTGGAAAAACCCCAAACCAAACCAAACCAAAAATCAATCAACCTCTGACACTGGAGACTCCTTCCTAAACAAACCTGTTACACGGAATTTCCACAATATTAAACACAACCATAAACGAATAAAACATAATACATTCTAGATCACTGTGGAACAAGTGGAATAAAAACACGTGATCAAGGTCGTGTTGTTATAGGAAAATAATCAATGTCAGGGTTGTGTGATGAAATGGAGTCACTGCTACCTCCTCAACGTTGATTATTTTCCCATAATGCCACATCCTGGAATGTTTTATTCCTCTTACACCACTGCATTTTGCAAATCAGTACAATTTTTCATTTATTACAGAACAAAATGTATTTTTTATCCTTTTAAAGTTAGATTTAATGTTTGTAGAACAGCCTGTCCTCAGTCAGTCACTCACTCACTCATGTTATCGTGACTATAAACTGTTGTTTTCTCTTTTGTGGCGTGAATAACATGAAACCCCACAGCCTGTCATGTTCCTGAGACACTGGGAAGCATCCTGAGGATGTCAGAAACTGACTCTTACAAACCGCCGATACTGGAGACTCCTTCCGTAAACATGAAATGAGCTGTTACTATCGAAAAGATCACGCACTAGAACAACCGTGAACAGCGCTGTGCTTTTATATCATCAGGCTGAAATGTGAACTTGACCCAGTGATAAACTACAGCGTGCTGAAGAGCACAAGTGCGACAGAGCGAACGCTATTCTGAGCAACGGTGCCTCCCCTCACGTCACCTCCTGTCTAACCTTCTGCAGCTGAGCTACGAAAACATCCACACTTTATCCACCACATACCACAGCAGCTATTTATTCCTACAGTCATTAACTGCGTGTGAACAGCAGTGTTTCCATCCTGTCTGTCTGTCTGTCTGGATGCCAGGAAAGATGCCAAAGTTGGCATACAGATAAAAACATGACACAGTAAAGGGTGATGACAATATACAGTGGTGCTTGAAAGTTTGTGAACCCTTTAGAATTTTCTATATTTCTGCATAAATATGACCTAAAACATCATCAGATTTTCACACAAGTCCTAAAAGTAGATAAAGAGAACCCAGTTAAACAAATGAGGCAAAAATATAATACTTGGTCATTTATTTATTGAGGAAAATGATCCAGTATTACATATCTGTGAGTGGCAAAAGTATGTGAACCTTTGCTTTTAGTATCTGGTGTGACCCCCTTGTGCAGCAATAACTGCAACTAAACGTTTGCGGTAACTGTTGATCAGTCCTGCACACCGGCTTGGAGGAATTTTAGCCCGTTCCTCCGTACAGAACAGCTTCAACTCTGGGATGTTGGTGGGTTTCCTCACATGAACTGTTCGCTTCAGGTCCTTCCACAACATTTCCATTGGATTAAGGTCAGGACTTTGACTTGGCCATTCCAAAACATTCACTTTATTCTTCTTTAACCATTCTTTGGTAGAACGACTTGTGTGTTTAGGGTCGTTGTCTTGCTGCATGACCCACCTTCTCTTGAGATTCAGTTCATGGACAGATGTCCTGACATTTTCCTTTAGAATTTGCTGGTATAATTCAGAATTCATTGTTCCATCAATGACGGCAAGTCGTCCTGGCCCAGATGCAGCAAAACAGGCCCAAACCATGATACTACCACCACCATGTTTCACAGATGGGATAAGGTTCTTATGCTGGAATGCAGTGTTTTCCTTTCTCCAAACATAACGCTTCTCATTTAAACCAAAAAGTTCTATTTTGGTCTCATCCGTCCACAAAACATTTTTCCAATAGCCTTCTGGCTTGTCCATGTGATCTTTAGCAAACTGCAGACAAGCAGCAATGTTCTTTTTGGAGAGCAGTGGCTTTCTCCTTGCAACCCTGCCATGCACACCATTGTTGTTCAGTGTTCTCCTGATGGTGGACTCATGAACATTAACATTGGCTAATGTGAGAGAGGCCTTCAGTTGCTCAGAAGTTACCCTGGGGTCCTTTGTGACCTCGCCGACTATTACACGCCTTGCTCTTGGAGTGATCTTTGTTGGTCGACCACTCCTGGGGAGGGTAACAATGGTCTTGAATTTCCTCCATTTGTACACAATCTGTCTGACTGTGGATTGGTGGAGTCCAAACTCTTTAGAGATGGTTTTATAACCTTTTCCAGCCTGATGAGCATCAACAATGCTTTTTCTGAGGTCCTCAGAAATCTCCTTTGTTCGTGCCATGATGCACTTCCACAAACATGCGTTGTGAAGATCAGACTTTGATAGATCCCTGTTCTTTAAATAAAACAGGGCGCCCACTCACACCTGATTGTCATCCCATTGATTGAAAACACCTGACTCTAATTTCACCTTCGAATTAACTGCTAATCCTAGAGGTTCACATACTTTTGCCACTCACAGATATGTAATATTGGATCATTTTCCTCAATAAATAAATGACCAAGTATAATACTTTTGTCTCATTTGTTTAACTGGGTTCTCTTTATCTACTTTTAGGACTTGTGTGAAAATCTGAGGATGTTTTAGGTCATATTTATGCAGAAATACAGAAAATTCTAAAGGGTTCACAAACTTTCAAGCACCACTGTACACAATATAAAGCTTTAATACAAAACAGTAAGTGTTGCAATATTCCAACAAAACACTCAATGATTCTGTATTGGGGGGGGGACCCCACCCTGTTGCACGTTGTGTCACATCACCCCCCCGCGAGCATTATTTACATACAACAGCAGTCTGGAGTGTGTTATTCTGCTTACACAACAACTACTTGCCAAAAATGACTGTTTAATGTTTTCATGAACAACGCGTGACACATTTAAACGGCGAGATATCATGGTGTGGAACATCTGAGAGATGAGTTTATTCCTGCTCTTGATCAAATTAAGGTTTCTGGCTCTAGAACTCTGAACCCTCACCTGTTTGATTGGTTTGTCCGAAGGCGCCGGTGTTGGTGGATCCGAACGGGTTTTTATTGGCAGCGTCTTCACTTGGTTTGCCTCCCAAACCGCTGAAAAATCCTCCACCCGAGGAGCTGGAGGAGTTGGTGGCCCCGCAGCCGAACAATCCCCCACCGGACGACGGCTGTGGGGAGAAAGAGACGGAGAATTAGGGTCTGAACAAACCTGGGACAGAATTCAAGAACAAATCTGATGGAAATGATCATCATAACATCATCTTTAACACTTTACCTGACCAAAGACGCTGTTGGTGCTCGGCTGCTGACCAAACACTGAAGATGATGAGGTGCTGCCAAACGCCGCTAGAGTGGGAGGAGGGAAATAAGTCAGGCACTGATTTACAAAGATCCTTAATAACCTGTGCGAATCTGTTTACACGAGGTAATTTAACACAAACAAACAAACAAACAAACAAACAAACAAACAAACAAACAAACCCCACAACACCCACTGCATGAAGTTTGCTCTTGATTGCCATGACAAGATTTAACGAGGATTAAAGCTCTATAAGATATATTGTGAATCTGTATAAAATATAAATGTAAAAAGGAGCTTTTAGACCTTTTCAGACTCAATTAAAATACTGTTAAATGCTTTTTTAAAATTTTCTGTTACTAATCTATAATCTCGTCATTAAAACCTAACGAACAGCGCAATTGTCTTCATCAAAGGTAATACACGCCTTTCAGACACATTAATCTGCACACTTTGCGACCCCTGTTCCTGAAGTGACTTTCAGATTTTAGTCAATGCTAATCATTTTATTTAAATAACACTATTTGCCTTTTCATTAAAACAAACATGCAAAACTGGAAGTGTCACGTTGTTCACATAAAAAGACACGTTTTCCGTAAAGTTTGCAATTGTATGCATAACACACACACTAACACACAAACTTTTAGGGCGTATTCACACCTACGTTGTTTGGTCCGGACCAAACGAACCAAATTTCCCTTGGTCCGGACCTTTTGGGTTGGTCTGAATACAAACCACCGAACTCTGGTCCGGACCAAACAAGCGGACCGAGACCGAGCTGCAAGGTCGGACTCGGTCCGGACCAAAGGAACCCTGGTGCGGACCTTTTGGAGGTGTGAAAGCAGACCGGACCTAATCTGACAGTTTTGCTTTTTTGTACCTCGGGAGCTTCCGTCGTTTGTCAAGCATTATGGGAAACAGAGTCTTGACACTCCACCGCAAAGCACAAACACTGTTTCGGTCGTCAAGGGTCGTTCAGTCACCAGTGGTAGGCGAGTACAAAAAATGAGTAGGGGGCAAACGTGGGCCGAGGAAGAAACGCGTACCCTTGTGGATATATGGGCAGATGTCCACATATCTGAGCTTTTGGAGAGAACACACAAAAATGCCGACGTGTTTGCTGTATTCAGTGAGAAAATGAAGGAGAAGGGGTTCACGCGCTCCCCAGAACAATGTCGGCTAAAAGTGAAGAAACTCCGTCAGACCTACATTAAAATCAGGGACATTCTTTCAAAAAGTGGCGGTACTAGCGACGCAAAAAAGAAATTCATCTATTGCGTGAAGAGCCAGAACTGTCACAACATGATGTGCGCTCATCAGCGCTATCCTCCGTAGCCGCCTTGCCCTTTGTCGTCGTTGTTGATAAATTACTTGTGCAACAGCATAGTAATCGCACAATTGTGAAAACAGTAAAAACATATAGCTTTGATGACATTAAAAAGAATAACAGCACGGAAAGCCTCCATGACTACTTTTGAACTTAACGCTTTGTGCGCGTGTCGTCTCTGACCAATAGCTGACGACCTCAGGGCGCGTGGCTTTGTTGACAGATTTTGGTCCGCTTACTAAAATGTACAGTGTGAAAGCGAACCGCACCAAAATGAAAAAATACAAAAAAAAAACATTTGGTTCGGACCAAAGCAAGTGAACTATCGAACTATCCTGGTCTGAATACACCCTTAATGTCAGTGTGTAAACGTTAAGTGATTATTGTTAAAAGCCTTAAAAACAAACAAGATCAAAAACTAATATTTTACACAGTGAGAGGAAAATCAGGTATTTAGCAAAAGTTTAGCAAAATTCATGAAAAAAAAGATGGTTTCAATGATATTTAAAGATGTAAATATGGTAAATTATTATTTTTTGAGGAGAATTAGGAAAAAAAAAGATGCAATAAATAAGTAAGTATAACAAGAGATTCTAACAACTGTTTAAGAAAGTCAGAGTTATAAACCTATCAAAGGATACCAACGATACCGGGAAAAGTGGACTGGAGCTTAATTTAGAGAAATAATAATAAACACTTGAATATTATCTGAACCTTGTCGATATTTTATTTAAGAAGTTAAAGCAAATCTGCACAGACAGAACACTATTAATGTTTCCTCTAAACGCAGAAGTGAAATAAAACCTGAACACCACCAAAGCGAAATTCCTGGGACTAACGTCTCTACTCACAAACTCTTCTGAGCCCTGAGCTGACAAACAAAAACAAAACAGGCGGAACTGAAACGTTCAATCTAGAGTCGCAGTGAAATTCCCGACAGGAAGCTGCTGAATGAAGATGACCACAGATCAGAAGGACGCCGGGCCACGCCCTTAGACAAGGCATCCTGAGACAAAACCCCTCAGCTAACACCAAATACACTGCTGACTAATTACCTTTTACAGATAGAGTTATGTTCAGCAAACTGTAATTAATTCACTTAATTTACATGACATACGATGCATTATTGCTTTCATCACCGAATGTTTTGAGGCTTTTTAAAGTATTCTTGCACCTTGGACACGCCACACGTCATCACTGTGAAGGTGAAGCTTCCTGTAACGTAATGTTTATGGAAGGACTCAGCGCTCTGGAACAATCACACCCCTTTTCCACCAAATCAGTTCCAGGGCTGGTTCGGGGCCGGTGCTGGTTCACAACTCGTTCAACTCACGAGCCAGCTGAGAACCAGCTTGCTTTTCCATCGCTCGCGGTGCTAAGAGAAGACACGTCATTACGTCGCTGTATACGTCAGTTACGTCGTTGTATACGTCATTACGTCGCTACGTTTGCATAAACCTTGGCGCGAATATCGAAGCAAAAACAGCACGGAAGAAGCAGCAGCAACAACAATAATAATAATAATGGATGACTTCGCGTTTGTACAGCTGCTGCTTCTCGTCGCTTAAAAATGGCGATCTTTCGTGGTCTTGTTATTGTTGTCGGTCTTAACAACTCCGCCCCCCCCGCTGACGTAAGCGGTTCTTTCCTCTGGCCCAGCAGAGAGTTGGTGCTAGCCTGGAACCGTTTTTCTGGCCCCAGAGCCAGTTCTTTGTCAGTTGAAACAGAAAACCCGGTTCCAAACTAAGCACTGGCCCCGAACCAGCCCTGGAACTGCTTTGGTGGAAAAGGGGCATCAGAGGTGAAGCTGGAACCAGACAGAGAGCTTACGCTTCAACATTAGGGGCAGGGCAATAGGACCAAAATATCTTTTTTTTTTTGGAGGCAATATATCACCTGTTTGCTCAAAGTGTAAAAACAGCAGTACTGCTTTTTCAACAAAATCTTAACAAGTCATAGGATTAAGTACTAATTACATAATTAATAGGATTTATTAATAATTTAACAAAAATTTATTTATAAAAATAATATAAATGTACTGTACCAAACACTTAAAAATAATAATAATAATAATTACACTTTACATTTAAAGAGGAGGTAAAAACATTAAAACCTCAGCTTCAAGTCAGACTGTCATTAATACAAATATTTTAATAAAAACAATGATATCCATAATACACCGGAAGAGAGTACTGCATCATAATTTATCATTTATTAATATTTATATTCTATAAATCATAATCATGTCACCCAGCCCTACCTGCTCCGTCATTTTACTCAATAAATAAATGGCCATGTATAATATTTTTGTCTTTATGTATAATAATTTTTGGTCACATTTATGCAGAAATACAGTAAAGGGTTCACAAACTTTCAAACACCACTGTACATGATACGAAGCTCTTACCAGCCGGCTGTCCGAAGCTAAACCCAGAAGACGTCGTGGTGGTGGCCGTGTTGGTTCCGAATAGCGACCCCTGTCCGAACCCCGAGGTGCTGCTGCTCTGGCCGAAAGCAGGAGCGCTGCTCTGCCCAAAGATGCTCGTCCCGGTGTTCGTTCCAGAACCGGTACTGCTCGACCCGAACGAGAAGGAGCTAGCGCTGGTGGAGCTAGCCAAACCGAACAGCCCCCCTCCTCCTCCTCCTGTACTTCCTCCTCCGCTGCTGGACGCCGGGGCAGGAGTCGTGCTCGCTGCAGCCGTCTGTCCGAACCCGGAGCCGCCCCCGAACGTCGACTGGCCAAAAGTGAAGCCGCTGGCCGAGCCAAATCCGACAGACGCTGGCTGTCCGAAAACGGGTTTTCCAAAACTGGAAGTGGTAGAAGGAACGCCGAATCCTGAAGATCCGAACGCAGGAGTGGAGGTAGTGACTGGCTGAGTGAACACTGTCGTCAGGGCTGGAGCAGACGTACTGATGGCTACACAACAATCAAAGATCAGGTTAAATATGTGATTTAATGGTATAGCCTTGCTAATATTCAAATGTGTTTGCGTATTCATTAAAATTCAAGCACAATCCTGGTGAAATGGGTGTAAGTGAGATGGGCGGAGCTGCTCTACCTGCTGTACTGATGACTGGGGTGAAGGAGGTGACTGATAACGTTGTAGAGTTTGTGCTCACAGCTGGCTGGGTGAAGATCGAGCCTGGAGTGGTGGAGGGCGGAGCTGGAGCTGCTGGTTCTGCTGCTGCTGGTTCTGCTGCTGGTGCTGCTGGTTGTTGCTGTTCTGCAGGTACAGAACTGGCTGTAGAAACAGGTGTCGTTTCCTGGACGGGGTTCGACACTGTTACAGGCACCGTCTCAGCAGGAGGCGGTGTAGAGGTGGCCGTAGATGTGGGCGTGGCCTCGGGAACAGACACGGTTTGAGTCGCGGGATTTTCAGTCTCTTCCTGCTTGGGTTGGGAAGGCGGAGGAGGTTCTTCTGTGACGGATGTTGAAGACGGGGTGGACGTCGAGACAGCGGAAGGTTCAGGACTCGGTTCTGAAGGAGGTTCTTCAGATGTCGTGGCAGAAATCAATTCGGGTGGAAGAGAAGTTTCAGGTTCGGAAGGTTTCTCAGGTACGGAGGGAGTGTCTTGAAGAGGAGCCGTGAGCAGGGAGCTGAGGGAGGGCACAGATGCAGACGATGGAGCAGTAAATGAGAACGTTTTACTGGTCAGCGATGATGCTGCACTTTCAGGAGGCTTAAAAATTCCTGTTTTTTTTGATGCATCTGCTGGAGCGCTTCCGGAATCCGAATCATTTCCAGCAGCGGTGGGTTTCGGAGCGTTTCCGAAGGTGAACGTCGTACCAGGACCTGAACTTCCAGGTGGCTTGAAACTGAAGGTCGTATTGGGCTTGGGGGATTCTTTAACCTCGTCTCCTGGGCCGACTCGGAGACCCAAGAAGGAGCCGAGAGAGTCTTCTTGAGCTTTGGGAAGCTGGAGCTGGGGAATCAGGGAGCTTTTGCCTGTTTCACTAATCGAGCTCTGGACAGAAGTGGCAGGTTTCTGGGGGATTTTACCCACCTGGGTCACACCTTTGTCAAATGGAGATTGAGGAAAAAGACACAGAGGAAAGAGTTGGAGTTTTGCTTAAAGCCTTTGTGAACGTAAGAAATTTTAAAAAGTTTTGCCTCCAGATTCTTTCAGATGATAATAAAAGTTGTGTGTTTACCTTGAGAAGCGCTCGCTCCTTGAGACTGTGACGACGTACTGCTCAGGTTGAACGGGAATCCTGCAGGTGATCTGCAATGAATGTTATGGATGTTAATGATGAGGTAAAAATGGAATTTAAGATTTTAGTTATTAATCAGGAAACACACACTCACACTCCTTTGCTGCTCTGCTGCTCGAGAGAGGAAGTCAAGCTGAATGGAGCCGCAGTGTCAGGTTTAGTTAACGAACCTAAACACACACGAGCAATTTTATAAAACACTACTAATAATCAGAAAGACCTAAACAGGACAGAATAAAATATGTAATTTCTAATTATTTGCCATCAGGGTGCTTTCATAGAGTGAACAAGACCTGCAATAGATAGTTTTCACATGACGTCACAGAGTCGGGGATTCTCTGGTGGCGGCCATCTTGGGGGGCGAGCTTACCGTACGGGTCATTGAACACACATTGTAATGCGCGAGTTACATTTATTTATATATTATTTACATTTATAGTTACATTATTACTATTTAAAGCTAGCAATGGTGCACACCTGTTGTATTCACGGCTGTCGTAATAGGTCAGATGATGACGTCAAGCGGAGCTTTTATGGAATTCCCACTGTACGGGAGCACGAAGGCGAGCAAACAAAGAAACTCAGCATACAAAGGAGAAATCTATGGCTTTCGAGAATCAACCACAAGGATTTTCAGCCTTCCAAACACAGCAAAGTCTGCTCCGATCATTTTATAAGTGGTAAGTTGTTTAAATAAACAATCAATTGTGTTTAAGTTTGTTTTTGGAAACCAAAACATCATGTAAACAATCTCTGGAGAATGCCTAACTGGAACCGCTGAGTGTACTGTATTTATAAAAACATTTGGTACAAGGCTGCAAACATATGATTATTACTGGCCTATAAATTGTCATATTTATCATAACAAACAAAATGTAACAAGCCTACATACCAGTTAATTATATTACAAAGTTTATACTGACATGGTACTGTAATACCACTAATGGATGTAAAATTTGTCTTAAATCAACTTGATATTATACACACACATGCAGTGTTGAGAGCTCTAAAATTCCAATGTTTCCATACCTTGGCTGTAATTAGGACACGGCTCTCACTGGTTTTTATATGGCGAACTTCACGGACCCAGCCACAGACAAAATAATTGTATGACTCCAGCGACTTGTGTGCTTTGAGATCGTCAAGTGTGTAGGCGCTTTTAGTATATTCACGAAATAGTTCACAATATCAGGGTACGATATGGATGGCAGCCCTGCAGAGTCACTTGAAAATGCTTCTTTGTCCACTTCGTAGGGGTCAATTCCCCCAATCAAGGCCAGTTTGGCTGCATACCGTTGTCGTGAGATGTCGTCCAATGTATCCATATGCTTCCGTTTGCTTGATTTTGCCGACATTGATCTTTATTTTAGAAAACTGACTATATAACTTCATAAATTCATCCGAGATAACGTAGCCGGTAGTGGCGATGGTCCGTTTTGTTAGCCCTGCAAGATGGCGGCTGGGGGGCTTTCCCCAGAATGCCGTGACGTCAGTGAAAACTATCTATTAAAAGGCCAAGGGTGCCAAAACTTTAATCTCAGGAAGACCCCCCCGAGATGTCCGAGTGCCAACTTCAGAGTTTTCTGTGACCAAATCTCAAACTGTACTGCGCACTGTGTAGTGCACTAGGTAGGGGGTACAGTACCATAGAATGAATAAAGGCGTAAAAATTCGTAAACATTTAACGGAGATAAAATCGGCAATGGAAACAATGACAACGTGAGATTATGAAAATCAAAAGCTAAATTTCTTACCGAACACAAAGCTGGGTTGGGCTGAAGTGCTCTCTGTGACCAGGGGATGAACTTTTACTGCACTCGGGGTGGAATTCTGAAGAGGATGGGGTTAAAATAAACAAAGAAAAAAAAAAAAGATATGATATTTGAAACTGAATGATTAGTGTCCTATAATACGACACAACCTATTAAAAAAAAAAAAAATATTCAGAGACCACGACAGAACTAACACAATTTACATTTTCAGTAAAGATCAACAAAAGTGTGCTCTTATTTACAGGCAATAAAGTATAACTCATAAATAACTCAGAGGAGCACTGTTACTGTGGTGTCGGAATCTTTTACAGAATAAATTTTATAAAATTAAAGCAAATCATCTCTGTTCCTACTAGGGATGAGCGAGTACAGCATTATCTGTATCTGTTAACCATATGAATTATCTGTATCCGTACTCGGAGTGGGTGGGGCCTAACCCGGAAGTGGGCGGGTTTAAACCCAGAAGTGGGTCTGGTTGTCTTGAAACGGGCGGGGCTTTAACCAGTACGTTATTTTAAGCATGCAATTGATATGGGTTGATCAGAAATTGTTATATTTATTGCTGTTTAGAAAACTATTTACAGGACAGCGTCAGCATTGAGCTTCAGATCACTGGTTTTGATCACGATGGCAAACGAACTATTTACAGAAGTTTTGCAACAATGAATACAACACATGCGGTTGCAATTATGAAATGAAATGTAATGAACAAGAGATTTCATACTCAACATAACTTTCGTTTTTTAACTTTTAATTTTTTTATGATCAGTGTGATTTTTTTTTTGGTTCTTTCTTTCTTTATTTTTATTTCCACACCAGGTGTGTGTGTGTGTGTGTGTGTGTGTGAGAGAGAGAGTAAGAGAGAGACAGAGATTGGGGGGGGTGTAGCTTAATTTGTAATATTATTTATACCACTACTACCTAGAAAGTGTCAGACACTCAGTGTGTGAAGTAAAATAAAACTGGTTAGAGCCAACTGACGGTTTAAAAAAAAAAAAAACTCCGACGACCAGCAGAGAGAGAAAGAGAGAGAGAGAGGAGTGTGTGTAGCTTAATTTGTAATACTTATACCACTACTACCTTTATTTTTACATGAATTACAGCAAGAGTGTCAGACACTCAATGCGTGAAGTAAAAAAAAAAAAACAACTGTTTTTAACCGATGGTTAAAAAAAGAAAAAAAATCTCCAACAGGCAGAGACACAACGCGAGTCACCTTCTACCAAGCACCACATCTGAACGAAC
This sequence comes from Neoarius graeffei, assembly GCF_027579695.1. Taxonomy (NCBI): domain Eukaryota; kingdom Metazoa; phylum Chordata; class Actinopteri; order Siluriformes; family Ariidae; genus Neoarius; species Neoarius graeffei. The sequence continues at coordinate 2,870,666 of NC_083596.1, forward strand.
CCACGTTTACCAGAACTCTACTGGTTATAAGTAAGTACAAACGGAAATAAAAACAAACTTGAAGCTGAAGAAACCCGAAACGTTAACGGAAGAGAGCCGCGAACCTGAGTGACTGAGGTAGAGACAGCGAGCTGTTCTCTGTGTGAGTGAGCAGAGCGGTGTGTGTACGGGAGGGGTGCTGTGACGCTGTGTGAGGATTTTCATTCAGTCCGAGCACAGATATTGACTCGTATTACTCGTATAATACTCGTACTCGGCAAAAGTGCTTTATCCGTACCGGATACTCGTTTCAGCCGAGTATCCGGCTCAACTCTAGTTCCTACACCTCATGCCAAGCTACACTGCTCAAGTAGTTTGAAGCTGTTCGTGTAGTTATTCAGACAGATCAGAACACTTTTGAAACAACCAACCAATGTTATTACAGTGTACATCACATACAATGAAGCATGGTGGTGGGAGCATCATGATATATGGCTGCTTGTTTGGAAACGGTACCGAGGCGTTACAGGTCATGGAAGGAAACATTAATGGAGATTTACTGGCGAGTAAAGTCAGACGAGATTTTAATCTCATCAGCCAAGAAACTGAATCTGTGGAGAAGATGGAGGAGTTTTAACAAGACAACGAGCTCAAAATAACACGATCCTTCGTAACCTCGGGAACTGATGATTTGGAAAGAGGAAAGGATGAAAAATGAAACACGAATTCTTAACATCGAAGTAATGCTAATGTTGGTAATCTGAAGTGTGTGAACATGTTTCTCCTTATCAGCTTATTTTTTAAAAAAAGATATATTTCTTCATAATTTATGAATATAGACTTTTTCGCTTTTATCAAGGCTGTGAAATGGAAAAAGTATGCTGAGGGTATGGAGTCCACATGGCCCCAGAAACCAAGTAAATCCTGCATCAAATAGAACATTCTTAGCATCTCCTGAAAGAGAAACTGCTCCTAAAATGTGCATATTTTAATGATTATAGCTTTGTTTTGACATTAAAACTATCCATCAGTATTTTTCATAATACTGAAAAAATAGAACATGACTTGAAATAATTTTTCTTACTTATAAAGGCCAATTTATGCTGACAACCCAGTCCTCGCAGATGGCGTCGCAGATGGCGTCGCAGATGGCGTCTGCGAAGCCCCCCCCCCCCTTCGCAGACGCTCTGCGCGCACCTCCCAAAAATTGTGACCACCGCAGACAGCCTCGCAGACAAGAGGGCTCTGATTGGTCCACTCTACATCCGCTGTACACGCACTTCCGCTTCCCTACTTTCCCGGTTTGGTTTGTTTTCACGACCGCCATTTTTAAAAACATGAGCGAAGATGGAGCAGCACGAAGAGCGGTTGATCGAGGAAGTGAGGAAGTACGTACATCTATACGACTCCAGTTCTAGTCATTATAAGTAACCGGAGGATAAACACTCCACTAACCACACCCACCAACTACTCCTAGCGATTTCGCGCCCCCTTGCGTTGTGGCGGTGAATAACATCGGGCACACCTATTACTCCCCGCTCAACGATAAATTACAACTGTCTGCGAAAAGCTATCTGCGAAAGCCTTGTCGCAAGAGCATGCAGAGGCCTTAAGCCAACATGTACATTAATTAAGAACAGTTTAGCTACATGAATTAAATGAAGATTGAAAATACTGATAGCCATTTCAAGAACTCTAGTAAAACCATTTAGAAAGTTTATAAAATCAAGTAAAAATATCAGTAACATACTTTTGTTTTAAAAAAATGTCACTTTAAAACTTTTATTTCTTGCCATTTCAACAAAACACCACAATGTCTTTTTCCCCCAGACAGAGAATATTCTAAACTAATGTTTTATATACACAACTATTTACAAGATAATGCTTTCTTTTTTCATCAGCATTCATTTTTTTTATCCCACTCTTGTCCCTCCGGTTGTCTCCATGGCTCTTCCTTGCTCTCTTTCGAGCATCTCCTTCGCTTTTCTTTTTGATGGCAGCTTAACTGTACCTGGTCTCACAGCACTCTCTTGCCTCCTCTGCCTTTTCATCATTGTACGCCTTGTACGCAGTTCTCAGATTTTGACACAAGTTTAACAAGATATAACTACCTGCTAATCTGTAATTTGACAGCTTTAATTTCACCAGTTCTGCGTGTTTCTTTCCCTGCACACGATTGACCGAGCGTGTTCTTCCTCCCGATCCGTATTTTACATCCTGATGGCATAACGTGCAGTACGCCTCACCTGGTTCCTTGATCTTTTGGACGTGTTCATAAAGATATTCGTTTCCGACTTTAAATTCCAGACACGGCCAATTCCACAAATTCTTGATGCTGTTTTTCTTGTCTACTTTTTTCACACCATCACCATCCTCCCTCTGTACAACGTCTCTCCGCGACACAGACATACCGAAAAAATCTTTTATCACCACTTAATCGCAAGCTATACTGTCAACATGGGTTTGAAAAGAGCACCTGAAAATGGTAAGAAAGAAATGGCGCTGTGTCGTAAAATGATCCGCGATGTCATATATATAACTTGTATGATGTCGCAAAATACAGAGACACCTGGCGTTAGAGTCCCCCTCCCAAATCCAGTAAACAACGTACTTGTCGGCGATTACGGTCCACAACCATTAGCAGAGTACCCCCACCCCTTACTTTTTTTTAATTTTTTTTTGCAAAAATACACAATTTACAAAAATGGTATTTTTACCATCAAATCCGTGGAATTCTGCAAATCCGCGAATTTTTCACAGCCCTGCTATATTTAAACAACAACAAGCCGTCGGTGCTAAAGAAGGCAACTGGACTTGCTTGAAATCCTTGAAGACGTTTCCCCTCTCATCCGAAAGGCTTCTTCAGTTCTGTCTGACTCGTGGGGAGTTCCTCTAGTGAACCAAAACTAAGCAACCCTTAGGAACTCCCCACGAGTCAGACAGAACTGAAGAAGCCTTTCGGATGAGAGGGGAAACGTCTTCAAGGATTTCAAGCAAGTCCAGTTGCCTTCTTTAGCACCGACGGTTCACGATGACCTGGATGACTGAGAACCTTCACAGACGACAACAACAAATTTCAGTTCATATAAGGATTTCTCACATCTAAATATTCATGAATAATAAAGAGGCTCACGTATACGACTTTGATAAATAATTCAACAAATTAAACTTTGGCACCTGACTCGATCATAAAGGTCATTTTATACTCGTCCAAAAATTAAACAAACCAGCAGCCCTGACCTTTGAATGACTCTGCGTTTTGTGCGTCGAGTGAAAAAACACCGCTGTCATTAAGTGCGGTCACTCATCACCGTTTCGCTCTCCTGCTAGAATTTCAGACGGGGCTGGGGTATTTCACATCACCACCCGGTGTCTCTTTACTCCCACCAGCAGACGGACGACGCTGCTTCTGCAGCTCCGGTTAGAAGACGCCGGGATTATATTTTTGCACGCAAGGAAACAAAGAAATAAACAAACATGTCTGGCTGAAGATGAGGATGAGTTCTGAGTATGCCGGGCTCGTTTACTTTTACACTACGGCACTGCTGAATTCCAGATTCTGATTGGTCAGAGAGCAGGCGTTGATTAGTTTCCTGTTAGTCGTGCATGCTGCAACACGCAGGTTTATATTGCCGTGCTTGTCATCGTTTCCATAGGAACAGCTCGTTCACAGGCACAGGGTCACTGATATGGTTTTATACGACATTCATGGAAGGAGTCTCCAGTGTTAGTGGAAAGAAGTTTCTTAGTAAAACGACAGTCTGTGTGGGTTTTTTGTTCTTCAGAGAGACAGCAAAAAGAAGAAGAAGAAAAAAAAGAGAACGATGTACAGCTGCTATAACGTGAGTCAGAGTGAGAACTTGTTTCATGGACGTTCCATGACATTTAATGCAACTATAAAGGGATAAAAAGTACAACATGGCATTCTTTAACAGGAATAAAACACAAATCCCTGGGGATGTGCCGTTATTGTTGTACAAGAGTAGGTTACTCACTTTTTTGGCCTCGACGATGGACAGAACCTGCTGAAAGGTTTGATCTGCTGATGAAGACATGGAGGTGCTGCAGGAGACACAGAGTACAAAAGAAAGAAAAACAATCAATAATTAATCATTTATTTTCATCGCGTATCTTCTCACATCCAGAGCAGGGGAAAAAAAAAAAAGGAAACCTTTTGGAGTTCGCCGAATTACTCTCACAGGAACAGACCACTGTTTACAGAATACACTGGGAGAGATAAAACTGTTCCTGATGCAGCTACTGGTGCACGATATAGCCAAAAGTTTGTGCACCCCTGACCAATATGTTCTTGTTGAACATCTCATTCCAGATTTACTCCCTCTTTTTACTATTATAATGAGCTCCACTCTTCTCTTCTCTTCTCTTCTCTTCTGGGAAGGCTTTCCACTAGACCTTGGGGCGTGGCTGTGGGGATTTGTGTTCATTCAGTTCAGCTATAAGAGCGTTACTGAGCTCAGACCCTGATGTTGGGGTGGTGAGGCTCCAGTTCATCCCAAAGGTGTTCAGTTCAGTCAGGGCTCTGTGGAAGACACTCGAGTTCTTTACTCCAACCTTCACACACCATGTCTTCATGGAGTTCCTGTGCTTCGTGCTCAGGAGCATCATCACCATCATCCTGGAACAGGTTTGGTCTCCTAGTTCCAGTGAAGGGAACCTGTAATGCTCCAGAATACAGCGATATTCTGTGCATTTATGCGTTTCCAACATTGTGGTAACAGTTTGTGGAAGAATCACCGATGGGTGTGATGGTCAGGGGTGCACATACATATGAAATCTTTGGTTATAAAAACGTGAAGATGGCACTTATACAATTAAAATGCACTTATCCGATTCCCAGAATGGATATCAGGGCGAAACCAGTAAAAAACAGGAGGACTGGAAGATTTTTTAGGAACTGTAAATGTTTACACACAGAAACTTGACTGCATTTGTCGTCAGGACTGATTTTTATTTTAGATGTAATGTAAAAGATTTTGAAATGAAGTGTCATGTTTTAGCGATATATGGTCTCTTCAGTAAAAGTGCTTCTGTTTAAAAAATTTGCCAAGCTCAGTAGATTTTAAAGAACATCATGCCAGATCAGGTTTCAGTACGGGTCCGAGCGTCGGTACGGGTCCGCGCGTCGGTACGGGTACCAGGTGTTGTACCGTTTTGAATAAAACCCCACAGCAGCTTTACACCAGGGGATTCTGCTGTTTCTGCAGAACGTATTGCTCAAACGTACCGAAATGTAAACTCCATCTTAAACTGCTGCGGTGATATTTTTGTCCTCCAGGTGCCAACTCCAACAAAACACTGATTTATGAAAGTGTGACAGGACAGTACACGGGTCATCACTGAAGTGGATCAGTTCCTTACACAGCAGAAAAAGGTGAACAGTCAGACTGCCACGAACATCCACGTAGTGAAGAATACACTCCACCTCAGCACACTCGCTTTAATATTCTGCCTCCTTTAACATTTCTGTGACCTTCCCCCCCGTGTCAAGGTTCACTTTGTGTTCTGGTCAAAACCCCTGAATCATAATAACGCAGCAGCACGCAAACAGATTTCTGCTCACAGAGAAAGAACACTCGAGGGGTTTATCTCTGAATATTCAACACATGGGGACCCACACACACACACACACACAGGAAGAGAGATGGGGAGAGCAAGAGACACACACACACACACAGAGAGAGAGAGAGAGAGAGACACACACCAAGAGAGACAGGGAGAGCAAGAGCCACACAGAGAGAGAGAGAGAGAGAGAGAGAGAGAGAGACAGACACACACACAGCAAGAGAGATGGGGAGAGCGAGAGCCACACAGAGAGAGAGAGAGAGACACACAGAGCAAGAGAGATGGGGAGCGCGGGAGAGAGCGAGACACACACACACAGCAAGAGAGACTGGGAGAGTGAGAGAGAACCACACACAGAGAGAGAGAGAGGTGGAGAGAGTGAGGGTAGAGAGAGACAGACACACAGAGACAGGGAGAACAAGGGACAGAGAGAGAGAGAGAGAGAGAGAGAGAGAGAGAGAGACACACACACAGAGGAAGAGAGCCAGAGAGAGTCACACAGAGAGAGACAGACACAGACGGGGAAAGCGGGGGGGGGGGGGGGGGGGGGGGGGGTCTGAGCAACAGGGGTCACTGGACCAAAAAGTTCAAACACACACATTATTATTCTGCATGTTCACTGTAGATTGTTGCTCTTAAATATTATGATGGATGGAAGTGTGTGTGTGTTTTAACCTTCCTCGTCAGTGTGTGTGTCTCTGTGCTGCTTCCTGAAGCTGAATTATTATGGCCAACACACACACCTCCATCGATCCATTCACACAGGGCAGAGAGAGGACACTATGGGACAGTGTGTACGTACACACACACGCACCATGTGAGTAAACGGCAGTGAGGAGGTACTGACCCGGCGTCAGTGGAAACAGGCATGATGGCTCCGTTATCCTTCAGCTCCTGCACGTTCACAACCTGAGGCACGGTCTTCAGCGTCAGTTCAGTCAGATTCGCCACTGCAACACAATTCACATTCATCACTCAGTGCATTGTGGGTATTCTGTGTTGGAACACTGGACATGCGAACTGCAGGGTTTCTGGAGTGAAGGAGGAGGAGGAGGAGGAGGAATCCTCCACACTGATTTACTTTCACCTTGAAAAAAAGCTTTACTTTTACTTATTTTATTCTTAAAACCAAACAAACAAAAAACCCACTTAGCTCATATTACAGTAAAGAAAGTATATTTTAATTTACTTCAGCTTTAAAAAAACATTTACTTTATTACTACAGCTAAAAAAAAAAAAAAAAAAGGTTAATTTTAATGTACGTTTCAGTAAAGTACGAGAGTTTATTTTATGGCACAAGTTTATTATATGGTTAAAAGTTTTGTTAATTTATTTAGCTTATTGGTAAACACACATTTTTTATCCATTTTCATTTACTTTATCCTAAACAGTTTATTTTAGTTTGTTTTATGGTTAACATTTATTTTAGGATAATTTTATAACACTTAATTTTTTTAATAAAATGAATTTTAGGTTCAAGAGTTGATTTAGTTTGTTTTATAGTAAAATATTTTCAATATAAGTTTATTGTAGTTCATTTTATGGTTAAAAAATATAGTAAAATTAATTTATTATTAAAAACATTTTACTTTATGAGTGATTCCACGCTTATGGGTACTGAAATGGGGACATGAACTTATTCACCTAAACCCATTTCTTTTTTTACCATCAGGTCACAAAACATGTAATCTTTAATGAATGATATGTTAAAAAATAACTTTAATTTTCTGAGATGTAATAAAAACATATTTATATGCCAAAGTCAAGCCTATGAGTTCCAAAATGATGTCTGTTACATTACTTCTGTTACGATTGTCCATCTCGCGTCTGTTACAAATTAATTACAATCTAGCTATATACCATGTTAATCTTATTGAAAGAATGTGTATGTTTATTCTACTACACATGTTTATTAATTATATTTGCTAAAACATCACCTTCCTATGTTTCAAAAAGTAATTCTACATTGTTAAAATTGAGAATATATATGTCCACAACACTTCTGTTACGTTCTGACTTTGGCGTACAAATATGTTTTTATTACATCTCAGAAAATTAAAGTTATCTTTTAACATATCATTCATTAAAGATTACATGTTTTGTGACCTGATGATAAAAAAAGAAATGGTTTTAGGTGAATTTTTAAAAATAAGTTCATGTCCCCATTTCAGTACCCATAAGCGTGGAATCACTCATATAGCAAAAAAACAAGGTTTACATGTGCAGAGAGCGCGAGAGGCGCACACACACACAAAGTGAGAGAGACACAGGGAGACAGAGAGAGACACACACGGAGACACAGAGAGAGACAAAGAAAGAGAAAGGGACACACACAGGCAACCACAGAGAGCAAGATGAGAGGAGAGAGAGAGAGAGAGAGAGAGACACACACAGGCAGATAGAGAGAGAAAGACAGAGACACAGGCAGACACAGAGAGAGAGAGAGAGAGAGAGAGAGAGAGAGAGAGAGAGAGAGATGAGATGAGAGAGACAGAGTGTGTCACACAAAGGCAGAAACAGAGAGAGAGAATTCTCTTTAATACTTGGTTTCTGGCTGTTCATTTGTCGATTTAAAGCAGCTCTTCCTGCAGCCTGGGCCGGGGGGAGTGTGGTGGGCGTGGTCTTCTCAAGAGACACGGCCTTTTCTATAGGAGGAGGTCCGTGCGTCACTGTCTTGGTGGCCAGTGCTGTGCTGTCGGCGCTGTCCATGTTTATCTTGGAAACTGTAGCATAAAAAAAAAAGAACAGTAATGAGGTTCAGCAGTAAGAAAACGTTTCTCTGCAGTCAGTCTCCGTCAGTGTGTCTCACCGCGAGTGCCGACGCCGATCCCCGGCCACTGCAGCACTCCGCTGAACGGCAGTGTGGACTCGATGATGGCTTGAGGCTGGATGGATGAAGTGCGCATTACGGTGGGGTGGCGTGGGGGGGCCAGGACGGGCTGAGGCACTTCCACTTCCTCAGGTTCGGGCAGCGGCTCGTCAGACTCCTGAGGCTGGTACAGAGACGAGGTGGAACTCGCGTCGTCCAGATCCTCGTAGTATTTGGGGGAGAGGAACGCTGATCTCGACAGGTTCGCTAAAAAAAATTAAAAGGAATGAATTTATTCCATTTTAATCCTGCAGGATCACACACTTTTACTTTCTCTTCCTTTCTCACAGACTCTCAGTAAACACACACACTGTCAGAGATTCCTGCACTGAAACACAAACTTGCGTTGTTTTTCAGCTCCTCTTCGGCGTCTAATACCCCTTTTCCACCAAATCAGTTCCAGGGCTGGTTCGGGGCCGGTGCTGGTGCTGGTTCACAACTCATTCAACTTGCGAGCCAGCTGAGAACCAGTTTGCTTTTCCATAGCTCGTGGTGCTAAGGGAAGCCACGTCATTACGTCACTGTATACGTCAGTTACGTTTGCATAAACCTTGGCGCGAATATCGAAGCAAAAACAGCACGGAAGAAGCAGCAGCAGCAACAACAATAATAATAATGGATGACTTCGCGTTTGTACAGCTGCTGCTTCTCGTCGCTTAAAACTGGCAATCTTTCGCGGTCTTGTTATTGTTGTTGGTCTTAACAACTCCGCCCCCCCGCTGACGTAAGCGGTTCTTTCCTCTGGCCCAGCAGAGAGTTGGTGCTAGCCTGGAACCGGGTTTTCTGGCCCCAGAGCCAGTTCTTTGTCAGTGGAAACAGAAAACCCGGTTCCAAAGTAAGCACTGGCTCCGAACCAGCCCTGGAACTGCTTTGGTGGAAAAGGGCATAATTCAGGAAATACTGGTTTGTCTTATGTCACAGCGCCTCCTAGGGGACACGCTCACGTTACGAGTGAGTATGAATACTTCACTCTGTGTGAGCGTCCAGGCACAACGTCCTCCTGATGCACACGCAGACGTAGAAAATCAGCCCTTATGGTGCGCTGACACTGGAGACTCCTTCTATAAAATGTTCTGATCAACATTTACACACGTTTTTAAAAATCCGTTTATGAGTGAAGGACCCGATATCATAGAAACAATCGGAGCTACTTACAGAGCTGGTGTTCAAGGAAATTAATCAGCATCTTTGTAATGTTTCGAGGGGCAACATGTTTCAAGAATCTATACAAACCAGGGCTTTGAACCGGTTCAAGGAACGAAAATGAAAACCGGGAACTTTTTCTATTTCACATGGAACAGAAACGAAACCAGAAACTTTATTTTTTATGCTCTGGAACAGAAATGCTTATTAAAAATAATGGTAACCGGTTAATACTGGTTTTTATTTCATTCCTCAAAGTTTCCGTAGCTTGCAAATAAAAAAGTCATTCTTCTCCTGCGCAAGTTTCTATGACCCGCTGGGGTTCACTTCCTGTGTGACGTTCGCTGACTGAATGGAGAGAGCGGGAGGGTGGACTACTATCACGTCTCCACATCTTAAATAAGAGGTAAATATTGCAGTCTATCATTATTCAAAAACGTCAATTTCAAACACGATATCAATATATTTGTCCACGTTAATGAGAGGCTCGCGAACATTAAATGACGTTAACCTCTGTTAGCCTATCAATGCATAGGGCCTGACTAGCCTTTGGTAACACACTAAACGAATTATCTTTCATTTTTGGCACTTTTTCTGTTTGTGTAGATGGGAAGACATACTGAGAATCCAAATCGCCAACATTTGAAATAATAATTGTTTTGAATTATTTCTTGTCTTATTTAATGAAGGTTGTAATAGAATTAGCCTACATTTGGCTTAAGCTGGATGAGACAGATAGGGTGTTCACACGGCACATATTTGCATCGATGCTGCACCGATGTATTTTGTTGCGATATATCTTACACCGGTGTAAATTTTGCGCAGCGTTCACACGTCACAACCCTGCTTACTAGAAAGAAGCGTGTTAGCACCGGTGCAGCCCCACTTGCGGTCACACGGCAGTTTCTGCGACCGTGTTATAGTAGCAAAAACTTTATTACTATCATTTCCTTTGATAGTAATAAAGTTTTGATATTTCCTTTTATTACTATCATTTCCTATCATTATTACTATCATTTCCGATAGTAATAATGCGGAAATGAAATATGCGCATGCGTGAAAATGTACTTCTTTTTCCCGGTTGTCATGGCATCACCAAGCGCCGGGAAAACAACGTGGATGAAGACACCAGTGTTGCCAGATATTGCTGACGTTTTCCATCCCAAAATATGTTCAAATCCGCCAAAATGCACTTAAAACTGCCAAATCTGGCAACACTGGAAGACACGCAGTTCTGTTGTTGTTGATATTCGCCATTTTGGAAGCGCAAAATACCAGGATGCAAATTATGCAATACCCTTACGTAATCAACTCTCCTCACGCGTAGCGAGTCTACCCCTGTAGCGTTCAGACGACCCATTTTATATCGGTGCTGCCCCGCAAACTAGCATTTACTCCGGAGTAAATTTCTTAAACCACCTCCCGAGCAGGGTTAGATTTGCACCGGTTTAAGCAGCTTTCAGGGGCTACACCGGTATAACTTTGTACCGTGTGAACGCTCTACCGGGGCAGCCCCGGTGCTACACCGGAGTAAAAGTTGCCGTGTGAACACCCCTAGAGACATAATTTTATAGCCATTTGTTAAACAGCTGACAGGGAATGTAATTAACCGTTCCGGGAACTAAATTTTTTTGTTCTAACCGGTTCGGGAACGTCTATTTAATGGTGGAACCCAAAACCGGAAACGTTAAAATTCCGTTTCTGTTCGGAACGAATCAATAGGAAAAAAATTCTGGTTCAAAGCCCTGATACAAACACTGACTGAATGGATGATGAATAAATCCAGGAAAAAAAAAACAAAAAACAAAACTCACCAGACTCGAAATGCGAAATGTCAAAAGTGGATCGTAAATGACATCGCCTACGTGTTACTTTTATTTTATATTGTAACTCAAAAGACCTAAAATGACCCAAATATTGGATTTTCTTGTGTTTTAAGTTCACATCAGCATTTATTTATGGCAGATAGTTATTATTTAGCATGATGCTAAAGGCTATAAGCTCCCATCAAGGCCAATTATATAGGGCACACGCACACAAAATCCTGTTGCTCATGTAACAGAAACTGACACACACACACACACAAAAAAATCACCTCAACTCTTGATATTCTATTTCAGTATTAAAAGGAGTAACGCGTGTGATCTGTAAGAGCGTACTAAAGCCATAAGAAGTTAGCCTAAGAGTTGAACTCATTCCCGTTCTCGTGTACAGTGGTGATACCTGGAGCTGTGGATCGTACAGGTGGAGTCTGACGCTTGGAAAGGAAGTTCCTCAGCTGAGACTGCTTCACCGGAGTCATCTTAGCTGGAGGAAAAGAGATAACACGAGTGAAATGAAACTGCTTACCTGAGTGACCTTGAAGCACTCTGTAGGTACGTTTCCTCCTACATTTGCTCCTTTCATGCATTTCTTCCATTTCAAAACGGTCTTGTGCATTTGATTCAAAATCCTGACGATCACCTACGACGCTGAAAGCAGACCGGGCCTCTCCTGTCTGTTGGCATTGGTTCACAAACTGAAGCAAATGTAAATGTCACTGCAAACATTTGCCAATTTTATGCAAACCTGCTCAGGGTTTGAATAGGAATGAATAGCAGTAGCTAAATATACAGTCACGGGGATGCACTATGAATCAAAACAAATATAAAAGTATGCATGTATGGAGCATTCAGCACAATGGACACCGGATACTCAGAGCGAATGGTATTCCTGTACCAGAAATCGATCAGACATATATAATGCTGAGCTTACGACATACTTGTGAAATCACTATTACACCAACATAAAGACAGGTATACTTTACAGACGCTCCCTCAATTTCTCATTAACATGAAAACACCCAGCAGTTACATTTTCCTATTCGATAAACAAACATGCTTCAAAATACAGTGATGCTTGAAAGTTTGTGAACCCTTTAGAATTTTCTATATTTCTGCGTAAATATGACCTAAAACATCATCAGATTTTCACACAAGTCCTAAAAGTAGATAAAGAGAACCCAGTTAAACAAATGAGACAAAAATATTATACTTGGTCATTTATTTTTTTGAAGAAAATGACCCAATATTACATATCTGTGAGTGGCAAAAGTATGTGAACCTCTAGGATTAGCAGTTAATTTGAAGGTGAAATTAGAGTCAGGTGTTTTCAATCAATGGGATGACAATCAGGTGTGAGTGGGCACCCTGTTTTATTTAAAGAACAGGGATCTATCAAAGTCTGATCTTCACAACACATGTTTGTGGAAGTGCATCATGGCACGAAAAAAGGAGATTTCTGAGGACCTCGGAAAAAGCGTTGTTGATGCTCATCAGGCTGGAAAAGGTTACAAAACCATCTCTAAAGAGTTTGGACTCCACCAATCCACAGTCAGACAGATTGTGTACAAATGGAGGAAATTCAAGACCATTGTTACCCTCCCCAGGAGTGGTCGACCAACAAAGATCACTCCAAGAGCAAGGCGTGTAATAGTCGGCGAGGTCACAAAGGACCCCAGAGTAACTTCTGAACTTTAGAATTCGCAGGTATAATTAAGAATTCATTGTTCCATCAATGATGGCAAGTCGTCCTGGCTCAGATGCAGCAAAACAGGCCCAAACCATGATACGACCACCACCATGTTTCACAGATGGGATAAGATTCTTATGCTGGAATGCAGTGTTTTCCTTTCTCCAAACATAACGCTTCTCATTTAAACCAAAAAGTTATATTTTGGTCTCATCCGTCCACAAAACATTCTTCCAATAACCTTCTGGCTTGTCCACGTGATCTTTAGCAAACTGCAGACGAGCAGCAATGTTCTTTTTGGAGAGCAGTGGCTTTCTCCTTGCAACCCTGCCATGCACACCATGGTTGTTCAGTGTTCTCCTGATGGTGGACTCATGAACATTAACATTAGCCAATGTGAGAGAGGCCTTCGGTTGCTTAGAAGTTACCCTGGGGTCCTTTGTGACCTCGCCGACTATTACACGCCTTGCTCTTGGAGTGATCTTTGTTGGTCGACCACTCCTGGGGAGGGTAACGATGGTCTTGAATTTCCTCCATTTGTACACAATCTGTCTGACTGTGGATTGGTGGAGTCCAAACTCTTTAGAGATGGTTTTGTAACCTTTTCCAGCCTGATGAGCATCAACAACGCTTTTTCTGAGGTCCTCAGAAATCTCCTTTGTTCGTGCCATGATACACTTCCACAAACATGTGTTGTGAAGATCAGACTTTGATAGATCCCCGTTCTTTAAATAAAACAGGGTGCCCACTCACACCTGATTGTCATCCCATTGATTGAAAACACCTGACTCTAATTTCACCTTCAAATTAACTGCTAATCCTAGAGGTTCACATACTTTTGCCACTCACAGATATGTAATACTGGATCATTTTCCTCAATAAATAAATGACCAAGTATAATATTTTTGTCTCATTTGTTTAACTGGGTTCTCTTTATCTACTTTTAGGACTTGTGTGAAAATCTGATGATGTTTTAGGTCATATTTACGCAGAAATACAGAAAATTCTAAAGGGTTCACAAACTTTCAAGCACCACTGTATGGTTTCACCTCTCGATATTCAATTTGGAGAGTTCCTGCTTCAAAATCGCTAATCGCTTTCAGACATTTTACACAACCTCTCACAACCAAAGTCTGTACATGTGTGCTCGGTTCGCAAGTAAACACAGAACTGCTCCCGGTCTGTTTGCCTTGAATGATGTCATGACGACGGTCCCCTGCCGGTGAAAGTGCGCATAAGTGAGATGTAAACAAACCTTCGGAAATTGGGCAAAACAGTACATTTTAACCGTTTTATTCAATTTTAGGGTGCAAATTAGACATCAGGAAGACTGAATTCGCTTTTTGGGTCGTTCTTCTAGACAATAAAGTTGATATTCTACGTTTCACCGCCAACCATTGCCTTTGACCTTTAACGCAAATACGCAGAACCTTTATTTTTAAATACATTTCTGAGTGGATAGTATCTCCATCCTTGACTCTTGTATGCTGCATAAATGGGAATTAAAAAAATATATTTTTGAGAGTTAAAAATCGGGCGGCACGGTGGTGTAGTGGTTAGCGCTGTCGCCTCACAGCAAGAAGGTCCGGGTTCGAGCCCCGTGGCTGGCGAGAGCCTTTCTGTGCGGAGTTTGCATGTTCTCCCCGTGGGTTTCCTCCGGGTGCTCCGGTTTCCCCCACAGTCCAAAGACATGCAGGTTAGGTTAACTGGTGACTCTAAATTGAGCGTAGGTGTGAATGTGAGTGTGAATGGTTGTCTGTGTCTATGTGTCAGCCCTGTGATGACCTGGCGACTTGTCCAGGGTGAACCCCGCCTTTCGCCCGTAGTCAGCTGGGATAGGATCCAGCTTGCCTGCGACCCTGTAGAACAGGATAAAGCGGCTATAGATAATGAGATGAGAGTTAAAAATCGACCACAAAGTTGTGATTGGAGCTGCCCCGCTGAGCCAGCCAGCCGAGTGCGTAACGTCACGGGGTAACCGGTTTTAACACCGAGGCTTTTTATAGCTATAGACCAAAGTCATATGGTGAAAGTAAAAAATAGCGTTACTGACTTGCTCAACTAAGACTGATTTGACTTCACTGATTGTGGGTTGACTCTCATTAAAACAGGATGGGTGCTATAACTTATGCAACATACATGTACATGCATGCACTTTCACTGATAAAACGTAAAAGACTCATTAAATAATCAGATGAACTGAGACAATCACATTCTGAAGCAAATTAAATAATCTTATACTGGTACCTTAAACACACAATACAAATTACATGGATTAATCTAAACGCAGGTAAACAATGAGTGTTGTTTTTGTTGTTTTGTATCCAACTGATGTTCTTCACATCTTACCCGTCGGTGTTCTCGCTTCCTGAAAGCCGACCTTGTGGCCGAGTGTTTTGAAACAATCTGACTTTCAGTTCTTCGTTCAGGTTCTCTGTTCATTTGCTTCTTCCATGTAAGGGCAAGATATTGCTGCTGAGGTGAGCATATCCAGCAGAGAAATCAGATGGCTGCTCCACTCATTCTCCATTTTCTCCACACTGAGTACTCCGCCATTACTGCTCGGCTCAGGCAGTTACTAAAACCCGGGACGTCACAGGTTTTAGCAACAACCGCGGGGAGGTCACGTCCCGTTCCAAGGTTGTTTTAGCAACAACCCTCGGCTCACACTCCAGGAGAACTGGTGCAACTGAACTTGCTTTCCTTTTCTTGTCGTTTTCTTTTCCTTTAATTGTTGATACTGCACCCTCTTTCAATACGGGCTAATAGCAAATGCTCCTCAACAGATCAGAGGTCTTGTACAAGTCTTCAGTAAAACGTGCCCGTAAACTTCTCGCAAAACGCGTCCAAATCCGTGTAGTTTGAACATTCTTGGGCCATGAATGTAACGTAAATTCACCTTCTGTCATGTTGGTCGGTGCAGCAACAACACATCTCCGTGGCATGGCGATAAATTGGCTCAAAATGGAGAATTGACGTTGCAGTCAGCGCTGTGTTTTAGTATAGCGGAAATGGTGAAGAGACCCGATAGACTTCCTGCTGTGATGTTACGGACGTCAAGGTCATTCACTCAGACCGCTACCTATATAAATCACTTTAATCGTAAAAATTACTATATTAGATTTATTGTTAACGCTTAAAACTATTCCTGTGCCATTCTTGAGGTCTCAAGGCATTTATAAACGAAAGTGAGGCCATGGTTCTGCCTATCTCTTAAAATTTTCTAAATTTGTCAAAGAACTTCTTTACAAATACATCCACTTTTTAGATAGTTCTTTAATAATCCTGATCTTCTGAAACCTCTGTTGTGTCCAATCTCATTGCTGTCCAGTTCTTAAACCCCATCCATCATCTGTAGCCGCTTATCCTGTGCAGGGTCGCAGGCGAGCTGGAGCCTATCCCAGCTGACTATAGGCGAGAGGCGGGGTTCACCCTGGACAAGTCACCAGATCATCACAGGGCTGACACACAACCATTCACACTCATATTCACAACTACGGTCAATTTAGAGCCACCAGTTAACCTAACCTGCATGTCTTTGGATATGAAGGGCTTCTTAAACCCCTTCGTGCATAAATGAATAATGTTGAAACTTTTTTTTCCAAACTGAAAATCATATCCTATGAATTTTAACATTTTCTAAATATGACATATTTAAAAGTAAAAGGATTATATGTGTAAAGTTTGTAAAGAAATACAGGTAGTCGTCGACTTATGACCTATGCGACTTACGACTGATCGACTTTACGACCGTCTGGTTATGACTGGCAAGTGTTTCCCAGCTGAGCTAGCTGAGCGTACGACAGTTTCCGCCCCAGCTCCCGGCAGCGCCCAGCATCTAGCCAGCGTTGCCAGATACTGCTGACGGTCTCCAGCCCAAAATATGTTCAAAGCCCGCCAAAATGCACTTAAAACCGCCCAATCTGGCAACACTGCATCCAGCCTCTTCTATTATGTGTGCAGTGTTTCGCTGGACAAACAATGAGCGAGCTACAGCGTGCGTGCGGCTTAACCAGATCTTGTGCTATAACGTGCGCAGCTGGTAATCAAAGCAACTTTCACTTTTCTGTTACACTGTTCTATGTCCAGTGTCCAAAATGAAAAGTTAGTTTTCAACTGTTCAGCTAAAAAAATGTAATTAAAACGATTGTCTTGTTGAAACGTGTTTGCAATTTATTTATAATCAAAAACTGATACAGGTGGATGAAAGCGTGATAAAGTACGATACTAGTACTACTGAGTGATAAGAAGTCCTAGTGAATGCTTGATAAGTAGACAATAATAAATAATTGGGTGTATTTTTCACTGCTCAAAATAATAATACCGGCAAGAAATAAAAGTTACTTTCACCCCTGAATATGCAGTGTTTGACTTAAACCACATAATGAGCCATGGTAACGAAATAAGAAAATGTTGATAAAATAAGACTTTAAGACGATTACAATATCATTACACATCACAATATACTTACGTTCATTTAACATAGGCCGACTTACGACCAGATCGGTTTACGACTGGTCAGTCGTAACCAAACGCAGTCGTAAGTCGACGACTACCTGTATATAAGGATAAAACATTATAGCTAGGACAAAAAAAAAAAAAATCTTCCAATGTGTTCAGAAAACAAAAAAGTGACCAGAATTTTACAAAATATAATTAAGCAAATGAGAGCTCTCTCTCTCACACACACACACACACGATGCAGCTTTCGAGAAAGAAAGAATAACTCATCATAAAACCATCTAAGATGTTCACTAGTTTTTTTTCTTTCTCCCCAACACTTATTCGAGCCTTACAGAGAAAATACTGCTCATTGGCTTGTTAGTATGTGAAGCAAGTTTACTGACAGTAACATCGTGTAATAAATATATTGTTTGTGAGAGATTATAAAGCGCTTACAGGGAGATTTGGAAGGAGCTTTGGGTGCCATATCCAGACTCGCCTTCAACAAGGCGTTCTTCAGACTCTCCAGCTCTCTATCCAGACTAGAACACAGAGAGAAAGTGTGTTTCGAAGGGCGCTGGGGCGGAATAAAACGAGGCACGCTGTAGGAATCGGGTTAGGCCTTTACCCCTGTGAGGATGATGAAGGTGACGGTGAAGAGGTGGACGCCAGCTGGCTGGAGGGTTTGTTGTAGAGTCTCAGGCTCTGCAGGTCTCTCACCAGGTGCTCCAGCTTCTGCTTCTGCTGGTTGATGATGTCCATGTTGTTGGCCAGAGCTGTGTAAAGAGCCTCTCGCTCAGGGACGATCATGTGTCTGAAAGTGAACAGACGTGTACGTCTAGTCATATGTTTAAATGTATTCCAAGAACTAACTGCTACAGAACAGGGCTGGGGCGATGTGGATCACGCGTCGCGACATATATCAGGGATCCCAGCAGTAATTGAAAAAAATAGAGGAATGTAAGAAACTATCAGCAGGGGTCAAGGGCGCTGCAAGCCCCCTGAAGCTGTTGAGATTTTAACATTTAAAGATGCTATAGAACACATTTTTTACATAGATTTAACATAGAAAAGCAACAGAATTTAACAATAATGTATATCTATTTGATGCCATATTTTGTAATCAATGACATAAGTGGCAAAAAAAAATTGTTATTTATAAAAATTAGATGAAATTGTAGCTTTGAAGAATATACTTCTTCTAACCCGGACACTGTTCCGCTATCTCTTTTATGGACGATATCTTTTTTCCACGACATATTGAATGAAGTTCAACGCATTAGAAACAAAAGCACGAACGGAGTTAAAACACATTTTCTAGCAAATGGGCGCAGCCATATTGTTTTCTCGTTCTATCGCGTACAGTCTCGCGGTATTTACGTCAATTTAACTTCCGAGTGTTCCCGAATGTCAACGAGAACAAACGAAGCTGACAAAAACAACGCAAAACAAGCAAACCAAATCAGAACGTATTCTGCTGGTCATTTTACTTAAACATATTTTTAACGGATATACAAGAGATTAAAAAAAAAAAAAAAAAACAACCCACCACCACTTTGGCTAGAAAAATAGCGGAATTCCGCTAAATAGCGGACGTCTGGGATCCCTGATATATACACACACACAGTTTTAACACATGGCAGCAATACAGGACTGCTCAAGTTTATAAAAAACACTTTAAATCTTTCTCATCTTATCATTTGTGATTATACTGTACTTCTTCCAGCTCTTATTTGAAACGATTTCCTTTTGTTTGTGGTTCTGTTTTTTTATCTATCATTCCTCTGTAAAGTGTCCTTGCATTACTGAAAGCTGCTACATCAGTTAAACTTCTGGCTATTGCTGGGTTTCAGTCACGTGACTTTTCTTAGCGGTTTTACTGGAAGTGAAACAGCTGGTGGTCTAAACGACTGCCGTAGTGCAAACAACTAGCGATAACTTATCAGCGTATCCATGTAATCGAGAAGCCACTGCTCGCTTTAAAGTGCATATCACGGGTAAATTCAGGAGCAAGATCAATGTAATTCTCCTATTTTATATTAAACTTTGGTCAAATATCTGTCGCATTTTGTGCAATTTGTTTACCTTGCGCAATACCAGAAAAATTCAGTTGAAATCAAGCCATTTGAGGCGAATTGATCCGCCTCTGAAAAAACTTGGCGTTTGGATTTCCCGGCAAACACTGATTTTCGTGACGTCGCGTGCGGGACGCCTCCTTCTGAATCCTACGTCAGCGCTGGTTTGTTTATGAGAAAACGACCTGGTGGTTTTCTGCAAATTTCTTCAACGTTATCACGTAATTATTAAAATGGTTAACAGATGTATCGTAGGAGGGTGTAGCAACACCAATCATGACGGGATTAGTACTCATCGTTTCCCAAAAGACCGGACAATGAGAGAAATGGGAGCGCTTGGTCTACACAGGCTGTGCACTGAAACTGTGCAAAGCTTGCGCAGCCTGCTGGCGCTTCCACAGGTGACGTCACGAATCTGGCTCCAGACTCCCTTGGGATTTTTCCAGACGCGTTTTGTTGTTTTATATTTTTTCTGCTGTAGACAGATGGCCTTGTGCAAAATTACCCTTCTGGATGAGTGTGTAAAGGGACATTCTTTCATACAACCCCCCCCCCCCCCGAAATTGATCCAGAATATGCACTTTAAACATACATTGAAGAATGTTATGTGCAATGGAATCGACCCCTTCAGTCTGGGAAAGAAGGATTTGTCATACGATCTGGAAAACGACCCTTCAGTCGAGTTCCCCGACATCTCAAACTATCTGGTGCTGCAGACGTCCTTCTACACCGCAAAACAGATGAAAGCGTGGAAGAGTACGGAGGCTTACAACTTCTGTACGTGGCTGGGTAAAGGACCTCGGGATCAAGTCGCTGCCCAATGAATCCTGTTTTGTTTTTGCCCGTGTAAATATGGTTTTTTTTTAAACCTTTTCCTTTGCGTCTTTACAATGAAGCGCTGCAAGTTGAAGTGTAAACAAACAACAGTTGGCTTGATTCTCACTTGTGTTGGCTCTTATCTCTCAGCTAAATCATTCACAAAGATCATCAGAAACCCCTTTAAAGACCTGGAGCTTAGTTAAACAAGACGGAGAAGCGATCACGGCGCATTGGAACTGTACGGCTGGGGAAGAATTTTGTTGCAACTTTCACGCATATGGATTTTGTGAGGAGTAAACAAAGAAACAGCCGGGGACTTTAGCGCTTCGTGACTAAAAAAAGTACCATAAAATAACGACACACAGCAAGAAAAGTATCTGGAAAACACGAGGGACGGAGCTGAGAGGGAAATACAAACTTTTCACCAACTGATCACTGCAAACTCCAGCAGGCTTCGACTCGGCTCCCTTCGATTTCACTGAGAGGTTCAAAAGCCACCTTTCTCCACGCCTTTTTGTGAAATCATGGGTTCGTTCACCCTTTAATAGTTCACGGGGAACCCTGAAGAAACTTTTATCAGTTTCACAGTTTGATCGATGCGAACGACGCAAGTGTAAGGCATTTTTCATGCGAGCAATGAACCTTCTGCGTACAAACACACTGCTGACTGAGCTCTGGTAGACCACCAGCTAAAGTTTTGAATAACTAATGAGGCGGATGTGACGCCACGTGAAACCCAGCAATTTACGTCTACAAAAACATTTATATATTGCATTATATATTTATAAAACTAAAAAAAAAAAAGAAAAAAAAACCAATTTGTTTTTAATATTTTAGTTTTAAAGATAAGTCTGGATTTAATTAAAAAAAACAAAAACAAAACAGCACTATGACAAATTTGACCATATATCAAAGATGCAATGACAGTGTATCATGATATTGATTTTATATCATATTGCTCAGCCAATAATAATAATAATAATAATAAAAGCAACTAAGTTTGGTTCTTTTTCTGGAAACTGATGGACTACACTTAACTTTTATGAATATATTATGCAATACGATATAATCGCAAAGGCTTTTCCAGGATGACGTTGGTACTGTAACATCTTTTTATAACTAAGTTAAAAAATAAAAATGATATACTCCAGAAGCAGCTGATCTGATGTTTAAATCTTTGACCGTTTTAAACTTTAGATTTTTAAAAATATAACTTTCCCCCTTTTCTGTGCATTTGTGTACATGTTAAAAATAAAAATATCTTAAAGTTTCTTTTTTAAAATGCGAAGCAATAATTTTTTAAAAGGTCTAATCTCGGATTCAATCCAGTGAACTCGATCGCGGACCTGTTTGTGATTTCTGACTGTTCAGCTTTGGACTCTGCATCACACTGAATCACTGAAATATAAAATAATCATCTATTTAATGCTTTATATATAAAATCAATTTGATTTGTCTTTCTATTAGTGGACAGAGGATTAAGAACCATGTACTTCTGTTTTCTCTTCTTCTCCAGATGTTTCTCCCACTCCAGGTCCAACACGTCGTTAACGTCCTCCACGGCGAACTTCACGTACTGGTACAGCCTGCGGATCTCCTGTTGAAACAGAGACCGAGGCTTTCTTTACAACACCGACACGGTTATTAACCAGAACTTACAGCCTTCTGGGTAATGTTCTGTGTAGTTGTGTGTACGGTAGCGTCAACCTTGAGCTGGTTCTCGCTGCGTGGGTCCAGAGGTTTCTTGTAGAGCAGCTGGAGGTACCCTTTGTCTTGGCTCAGTTCTCGCTGAGCTCGAGCTTCTTCCGCTCCGGCGAAACCCTCCAGCAGCGTCGTCTTCAGAGTGCTGATGTCACCGTGCATGGACTGACACCAAAACAAGAAGAGTGTGAGGTAAAAAGAAGAAAAACCCACCGCCACTGGAGCATTTTAAATACAACGGTCATTTCCCCCTTATTATTGTAATGTTCTTCTTGTGCTTTAAACATCTATATTAAACACTCTGTATTGAAATGAGCGAAATCTGTTTTGTTTCTTTTATTGGTGCTCTACTTTTGTACTAAATGCTGTGCTAAGTGTTAGGATGGACTTCATTTGTGCACTGAACCCTACACTGAGTGTGCACACTAATCCCTAGACTGAGCATCAGTACGTACTTCATTTGTGCACTAATCCCTACTCTATGCTGTATTTAAATGCACCTCTGTGGTCTCCTTGATCTCCAGTGTGAACCTGTGCAGATCTTCACTCTCTCTGCGCAGCTCCTTCATCTCATCCGAGCTTCCTACCCGGAAATCCGCCCCCTTAACGCGAGCCTTCAGCTCATCCAGCTCCTTCTTGAAATGAGCGATCTGTGAGAGAGAGAGAGAGAGAGAGACTCAGTCCATAACGACACAACTGCAGAGTAAAACACTGCACGAGTCTTTTACACACACACAGTCCTGATTAGATTATTTTGAATAAAGCCCATGTCCTGTGAGGGACTCACTTCTTCCTGTATTCCAACCATGACAGGATCGGAGTCTTTCGTCTGCTGCAGCTGTTTCTCCACGGATTTCACAGAAGGAAGCTTTGAGACAGAAACAGAAAGCATCAGATTGTCCATTCTAGATATTTATATTCCTAACTAACTGTTATACACCTGGGATTATACAACACCATTTCTATAGCACACATAAAGCACCAGGATTAAAGGGCCGATCTAAAAACTTAATAATCAATGAACGTGATCGATGTTCTTCAATTATTCATGGAGTTTAATCTGGTCTGTCACTCTGAATGATTAATGCAAGACTTTTAAAAGAACCTGGATGACTACTGAGTGTGTGTAAGCGAAGTGTGTGAACCTGCGTTGAAGGGGCAGCAGATGGAGTGGATGGAGCTGGAGCAGTTTTCTGCACTGTTACAGACGGGGCGCTGTTCTGAGCAGGGGCAGGACGGGTCACTGTAAACACACACACACACACACACACACACACACACACACACACACACACACACAGCTGAATTAATTTAGTCCCCTGGAGAGGTGCAGGTGTGTAATGGACTGAACCATGGAGTGTGTGTGTGTGTGTACCTGTGGGGGCTGCAGCAGGTTTGCTGATGGTGAACACTGGTTTGGGTTGAGCACTCGAGTCTGGAGCTGCTGCAGGTTTGGGAGTGGAGGTGAAGGAGAAGGGCTGGGTAGATGGAGCCGGTGGAGCAGGGGTGTCCGCTGCCAGAAACCTACACACACACACACAAGGTTAATGTGCAGTCTTTTTAAAAATCAATTTGTGTACATTAGGAGAATAACAATGCCGTTATCTGGATCTGTCTCTCTTCAGCGCTACAAATACTCGTATCTGTATTCGAATTTAAACCTGAAGTGGGCATGGCTTAAAAGCAGGATGCTTCTAATTTGCTTTCAAGCATAAATTATATATAAATCACCCTTAAAAAAGTAAACGACATTAGCAGCACAAGTAAAATACCTGCATTGTGCAAAATAAGGCTTTAATATTTTCTCCAACTTACTACATTTGTATTTGTAGCAGCTCAGCATTTTAATTAATATTACAAAAAAAAAAGGGGCGAATAATGTTAGCGAATAATTATCAGAATAATGGTGTTTATTTACATCTCATATATCTGTACAAGTAAATTAAAAGGTCTAAGAGACGGCTCTGACAGTTCCTCAACCTCAGCTATATCACTCCAGATCAGAACCGGTCTTTAAAAAAAAAATTCCCCATTATCATTTCCCAAAGCAGTAATGTTATTTAAACCACTGTGCCTGACCAGGCGATTACTAAAGATGAATGTATGAATGCTGCAGTTTCTAATCTGATCGCTTGCTCACATTTGTAAGAAAGGTCCTATGGGATTCCAGTCGCTCCAAACTCGAGAAATGTTTTTGCAAATTTAAAAAACACGCCTCCGATCCGTATCTCTCTATTCAAATTAACGTATTCATATTCAGTTCCATGCAGAGCATACATAATGAGACCTCTTACTAAAGAGCAACACGAGGAAATATTTACCCCCGTTCCACTTTCAAACTTTACACGTAGCCAATCAGCTTAACCATGCTGAGCACGACACCTGCTGCATTCATCTTGCACTGAGATAATGGAAATCTATCTTACCCACAATCTTTTGTGTAAATATTTGACTTCCTGCCATCTAAAAAAAAAAAAAAACATCTAATGCCGCTTTTCCACTACAAACGCGGCTGAGTCGGGCTGAGCCGTGCCGTGCTGAGTCGAGCTGAGTGGGGCTGATGGAGTTGCATTTCGACTACAACCGCGCTGAACCGTGCTGGCTGGAAGTGGGTGGACACATTGGGTGGAGTTAGCGGAAGTGGGTGGACGTCACGTGATGTCGTTAAGCAGCGCAAACAGTGACATCAGTGAGCTTTTAAGCGGTAGTCTCACGACCCGAATAGTAAACAATAAACATGGAGGACATGGAGTCGTTAGTGTTGCTGGTCTTGGTGCTGTGGCTTGTTGTCACCGACAACGCCAACAGATACTGGCAAGAGCGTATAGATGAGGCGAGGTGCATAAGGCTTCAGAAATTCTCGTAATTCGTAATTCTTCTTCTTCCGGGTTTACGGTGTTTACAGATCCCAGCGTGCTTGCGGGGCGTGTGTGGGCATGTGAGGACACTCCTCCTCACCAATCAGTGCACAGGGGAGTGTCTGCTCACGCCCCCAGCCTCACTCGGCTCGCTTCAGCCCCACTCCAAAACGGTGCGAGTTTTAGGGGCTAAGCAGGGCTGAAGCGAGCTGAGTCGTGCTGGTTTTTGGTAGTCGAAACACGAGCCGTGTCGGGCTGAAGTGAGCTGAAAAACGGTAGTGGAAAAGGGCCATAACTAAACTTCAAGCACGCAGCTGAATGCTGAAACATTACAGGAACAGTCATGTTGCCCAAGTCATTTTTTTAAACTTTTGGTATCATATCGCCCCCTCGCGGTGAAAAGCAGGAAGTGACGTGTAAGACTCTTCTTTAAAGGGCACATCTTGGGTAAATTCAGGAGCAAGATCAATGTAATTCTATTTTATATTAATCTTTGGTCAAATATCTGTCACAATTTGCATTTTGTGCAATTTTTTTTTACCTTGCGTAATACTAGAAAAATTCAGTTGAAATCAAACCATTTGAGGCGAATTGGTCCGTCTCTGAAAAAACTTGGCGTTTGGATTTCCCGGCAAACATTGATTTTCGTGACGTTGCGTGCGGGACGCCTCCTTCTGAATCCTACATCAGCACTGGTTTGTTTATGAGAAAACGACCTGGTGGTTTTCTGCAAATTTCTTCAACGTTATCACGTAATTATTAAAATGGTTAACAGCTGTATCGTAGGAGGGAGTAGCAACACCAATCATGATGGGATTAGTACTCAGCGTTTCCCAAAAGACCGGACAATGAGAGAGAAATGGGAGCGCTTCGTGCGAGGCACCTGGAAAAAACTGGCAACATACAACAGACCACAGCATCATATGCAGGGCTCACTTCATAAAGCCCGACGACTTTGAGAACTATTTGCAGTGGGAAATGGGCTTCAAGAAGCAACTTGATCTGAAAAAAGATGCAGTTCCATCTGTCAGAATGCCCAAAGCAACACCGTCTCCATCTGTGTCAGCGTCACCGAAAGAGCCAGCCGTGTTCGTCTCCCCTGACAGAAGGCCAAGTGCCGCATCCACCGAGGCCCTCGAAGCCGAGGACCAAGCAGAGCCGAGAAAAAGACCAAGAAAATCGGCGATTCACAAGTTGACACTTGCCAGGGTAAGAAATAAGAGAGACTATACTCTAAATTAGGAGTTCCTGTGTTTGTGTGGTACACGGATAATGTTATTTATTGACACACACAAAAGTAAATAACACGAGAGCGCTGGGCAATAATACACTTACTTCACATGTATCAGGGCTTGAGATCTTGGGACCTGTCAAACACATTAAATGTATATACACCCCTGCTTAGCCGATTCCATGTGTGTAGCTTATGAAATCTTTCTCCTACAGTAGCCAGTACTCTTCTAAATGAAGAAATATATAAATACATAATCGTAATTTTGAATTACTACTGAATACTTGAATCATCATCAAATCCAAACACATGAAGCCCCAATTCTGACAACTCATTATATTCTTCATCCAAAGGTGAAGTAACATTGCGCTCAGGCGACAATTTCATATTTCAATGCAAAATCGCTAGCTGCTAAACTTGGTGTACACAGGCTGCGCACTGAACCCATGCAGGGTCTCTCTGCCTGCTGGCGGATCCGCACGTGACGTCACAAATCTGGCTCCAGACTCCCTTGCGATTTTTCCAGATGCGTTTTGTTATTTTATTTTTTTCTGCTGTAGACAGATGGCCTTGTGCAAAATTACCCTTCTGGATGAGTGTGTAAAGGGACATCCTTTCATATAAAAAAAACCCCCACTAAATTGGTCCCAGATATGCACTTTAACTTTGTCAGCAGGTATATTTACTGTAGATCTGAGATTCTGGTTGAAATCGACTCATTTAAAACTCGCAATGTAAACTCAGAGGCTAAACATGTCTAGAGTGAGTGATTGATTAAATTTAGGGGGGGAAAAAAAAAAAAACACTAATCAAACAAAGCAGGGCATCCTCTCACCTGTCGTTGAGATTGACTCGAACGTTAGGTGTGGCCACCTCCGCTGGACCCTTCAGTACAGTGATGGGAGAAGCCGTAGCTGTTGCCGTAGCAACCTGCCCTGATGCATTCGAGGCCTCCACGAGCGGTTTAACACCGAGAGCCCCGAAAGAGAACGCAGGGAGAGACGGAGCCTCGCCTGAAGGTTTAGGAGCTGTGAAGGAGAAGCTTGCTGCAGAGGGAAAGATTGAAGAGGTAGAAGGAGTGGCACCAAAGGAGAAGAGAGAGGAAGCGGTGGAGGGAAGACTGAAGGAAAGACCTGAGGAGGAAGAGGCTGGAGGCGCCGGAGCGGCTGTAGAAGCAGGAGGGGCCGAAGTGGCGGCAGGTGTGAATGATGGGAAGACGGGAGGAAGCGGTTTAGACGCAGCAGGGACTTGATTTGGAGGGACGGACTCTGAAATCAAAGAAATGAGTAAGATCAGCGTTATATTTTTATTCCTGTTAGATTACATCCTGGTAGGGCTGCACGATATCAGAAAAATATGCGATATTCGATAACATGACTGAATATCTCGATATCGATATGTATCACGATAATTAAATATATACTGTTTTTTCTTACCTCTACTCGCCGTTCTGCCCTGTATCTAGCATTTAAAAAAAAAACACCCAACGCATCGCTTCCATTCCAACATTATTTTTTATTGGAAAAACATGGCTACACCTGCAATGGTGTCCATCAATCATCTTTAAATCTCTTCATTTTTGTGAGCGCAGCAGAAAATGTCTTAAGTTGAAGTAAACAAAAAACTGAAAACTACATTACATTAACATAAAGCATTCAAAATGGCAATTTCAGCGTCTCCCGGGAGATGAAGGTGAGCGACACAGATTCACCATAAACTCAAACACAATCTGTTAATAACACATGCGGGTGAGAGAGCAGTGGTGTGTGTGTGAGTGAGTGAGACAGAGCGCGGTTTTATGTTTTCATGCTGCTGTACAGCAGTGTTTGTCCCAGTGAGCCGCCCCACCACTGTTTTACAGGTACATGTCTTGCAAAGTACCTGAGTTTGCAGTACGTCATCCCTCCTGAATCCAAAGTACTTCCAAATAGCAGACGTGCATTTTTTTTGGAAACCAGTTCCTCCTCACACAAATTTGTCTCACCACACTTGCTACCGCTTCCGCCATCATCACGAGGCTTTTACTTGTTTTGCAATAGGGGCGGAGTTATCCCGCGGCGCTTGTTGACATTCAAATGTGATTGGACGGCACAAAAAAATGTGCCTTTTGTCGAAATTTAAGTAATTTTTGCGGTATGTGTATCGCAAACTATGATATCGCGATATTGATACTTTTTCGACATATTGTGCAGCCCTACATCCTGGTAAAATAATATGTTTAAAAAAAAACAAACAGACAATTTAACGTTTATAACATCTACAGCACACTTCCATACCTAAACCAGTTTTCTGAACATGACCAAAAAATCATAACATTCTAATTAAAAACAGTTGATCATATTTAAAAGTAATACATTTTAGAATAAATTGTCAGGATTGGGTAATTATTTCAAATAAACGAAACTACAATGGATGGAAATTCTCATCTGACATTATTACGCTCCATTACAGTTGGAACACAGAAATCAATATTTATCGATAAACATTATCTTATATTTTAAACTCGAGCGTTCCCTACTCTGTAACGGAGGTCTCTCTCCGTCCTGAGGCAGGCTGCCAGTGGACACGACGAGCTGCTTCACCCCCGGGTTCAGGTTGATCAGGGAGAAAGGACACAGCACTCCGTCGGTGGAGAGGATCAGCAGCGTGGGAGCCGGCGGCAGCTTCTTCTCATCAGCTACGGAGCAAAAATCGCAGCCATGAGGTCACTGAGGGTCATGAGGCGTTCGAAAGCAAGTGAAGTGAATTCAACATGCATAGATAGAGCGAGTTTAAAAAAAAAAAAAAAAAACGTGGACAAAAATATACAAAGGAAAAAACCCTCCTACAGCAGGTCCACAAGACTACTGGAGAGAGGGTTAGTTTAGTAAAAAGATTTGCATTGCACTTTCCTGCTATTCAAACGAGTAAGGAGGAGGAGGAAGAGGAGGCGTTCTAAAGCCTATAAACCTCATTATATCCTGAATTTAATCTCTCATCATCACACGTTCCTAAAGACAGAGATGTAAACCAGAAGACACTGTTTATACACAAAGTCTTGAGTATCTTCTAGCACAGTTCTTGGACTGGACCTGAACGGAACACATGTTCTGAGTGCTTACATATGTGTATTTCGCCCTGACTGGTGTAGTCGATGCCCAGTCCCACAGGAAATGTGTCGTCGTTGTTGTTCAGAGTGACAGGAAGTTCTCCTCGGCTTGCGTCCTCCAGCAGCCACAGCTCCCAGTTTATCTGCATGAAGATGGAATCAGGAGAACATGAGGCAAAGCGAGTGTCAATCTTTTATTCTATATCACTAATCGAAAGTGTTTGACGTAAACGACAGGAGATTCCACGAAGCGAGCGAATAAAATCCAGAAAAACCTTTTCAAACTGCTGTTCAGCATAAAACACTTGGATGAAAGCGCTATCTGCCCTCTTCTGCATATATGAGCTCACAGGTGCACGAATGGCTAGTGTCACTGTGAGCGAACGAGAGAATGCGCTACCTCTCATGGACTCCTGGCATCATCAGGGTTCAAACTGATGCTCTACGAACAACAGTGCGAACGATTTTCCCGTAAAACCGTAATTCGCTTGTTGAAATAAGCCCTTCTGAGCTAGCGAGCTTTGCAAGGGACCTTTTGGATATTTTTCGCCCAAATCTTAGCTAGACTGTATTGCTGATGATTTGATAAGACTCTCTGATTAGTAAAACTAGCGATAGACTTAGCGCAAAGACGAGATGAAACTAAAACCTGCTGATTTAAAAAGTCAATAACGCACACTTCCTGTTCTCTCCAGACCTCCATTTTGTTCTCTGTGTCTCATCAGCTGATCATTCTTCCCATGATCGGGATTAGTTAAGCTCGCTCTCTTACCTTGTCCTCTTGTTTGGCGATAATGCTGACTTCGATGGAGGCGGCCGAAGCGGCGAGGATCAGATCCCTATTTTGGAAAAAAGATCCGAAACGGATTAATCCACTCTGATCTACATGCGAGTCCTCATTTTATTTCCACTCTCACACTGTCTCACCAGTCCTCGATGTGGTTCAGGAAGTAGTGATGTTGTCTTTCGGTACACGACCCGAACACGATGTCACTGAAGTTCAGGAACTTGTCCTCTTTCTTCTCGTCTTTCTTCTGCACACACACACACACACAACAGAACATGAGTTGAGAAGGAGCCCACGCTCACCGCTGTGTCCTTAATGCTCTGGTGTCTAAGAGAAACTCACAGGAAGCGACACCACTACGAGCTCGGGCGGAGTCTCAGGAGAGCCGTCGGCTGCCGCGTACACCACGGCGAAGTTGTAGGTGCTTAACCATAACACATCCAGAACTGGGGAAAAAAAAAGGTGACAATTTTAGCCCCGCCCACTTTATCATATTTAGTTAGCATTTAAGCAGAAGTGGAGGACTGAGGTCGGTTATTTCCCTGAAACAGCTCACGCTGAAGTGTTTTATTCCTCTTATACTACAGCGATTAACCAATCATGGCATTATTTTATTTTTAATCCTTTTATGTATACTTTAATCCATTTATGGTCTTAATTAACTTTGACTTGTTATAAAACAGCTATAAATATTAGTTCTTTCAATTTCAAAAAATAACCAGACATTCAAAATGAGCTCTTTTTCAGTATCAGATCATCTCATTATCTGTAGCCGCTTTATCCTGTTCTACAGGGTCGCAGGCGAGCTGGAGCCTATCCCAGCTGACTACGGGCGAAAGGCGGGGTTCACCCTGGACAAGTCGCCAGGTCATCACAGGGCTGACACATAGACACAGACAACCATTCACACTCACATTCACACCTACGCTCAATTTAGAGTCACCAGTTAACCTAACCTGCATGTCTTTGGACTGTGGGGGAAACCGGAGCACCCGGAGGAAACCCACGCGGACACGGGGAGAACATGCAAACTCCGCACAGAAAGGCCCTCGCCGGCCACGGGGCTCGAACCCGGACCTTCTTGCTGTGAGGCGACAGCGCTAACCACTACATCACCGTGCCGCCTCAGTATCAGATCAAAACCAGAAAAAAAAAAATCAGCGTTAAAAACAGGGGACTGGATATCGGAGAAAACAGATTTCAGATCCTGTAGATTGGAAATGGATTTGGAAAAGAAATTTTTTTTTTTTAAATCTGAAAATGTTTACAGAGAGTCAACTTTTTTTGATAAGGATTTATTTTATTTATATGCATTTATTATATTTTTTTTAATTATATCTAATATCTAATAACTGCAACACTACATAACTCCCACTAATCAGACTGGGGGGAAAAAACCCTCTATTTTGAAATTCTGAAAGCTTGGACATTTTGTGCGTCCTTAAAATAGGAATTTTAACTTATATAATCGACACTCACTGGCCATTTTATTAGGAACCCCCCTACATCCACCTGCGGTTCTCTAATCAGCCGATCCCTCGACAGCAGCACGATGCATCAAATCACGCAGATACAAATCAAGAGCTTCAGTCAATGTTCACAATGTTCAAACATCAGAACGGGAAAAACTGTGATCTCACAGTGAAGTGTGACTTTCTTTCTTTCACTGTGGTATGGGTGTTGGTTTGAGCCAGATGAGGATGAGGTTTGAGTATTTCAGAAACTGCTGATCTCCTCCTGGGGTTTTCACACACAACAGTCTCTAGAGTTTACACAGAATGGTGCGGAAAACAAAAAAAAACACTAAGCGAGGGACGGACAGTTCTGTGGGTAAAAACCAGGGCTTTGAACCAGAATTTTTTTCCTATTGGTTCGTTCCGAACAGAAACGGAATTTTAACGTTTCCGGTTTTGGGTTCCACCATTAAATAGACGTTCCCGAACCGGTTAGAACAAAAAAATTTCGTTCCCGGAACGGTTAATTACGTTCCCTGTCAGCTGTTTAACAAATGGCTATAAAATTATGTCTCTGTCTCATCCAGCTTAAGCCAAATGTAGGCTAATTCTATTACAGCCTTCATTAAATAAGACAAGAAATAATTCAAAACAATTATTATTTCAAATGTTGGCGATTTGGATTCTCAGTATGTCTTCCCATCTACACAAACAGAAAAAGTGCCAAAAATGAAAGAGAATTCGTTTAGTGTGTTACCAAAGGCTAGTCAGGCCCTATAGAGGGCTACCGCATGACGTCACCGCGCTGCGAGATTTTGTTAGGCGCCATATTGGAAGACCAAGTACACATCTATGCAAGTACATACATACATAAAACAAACTACAGCTGAAATGTAGCCAGGGCCGGTTCTGCCCTAATCTGGACCCGGGTGCAACATCGCGCAAACCCCCCCCCAAAAAAAAAACCCAGTCTAAATCAGGACAACCATCACATAACTATAAACATTTTATATTAACTATTTTAACTAAATGGGCTATAATAAATAAGCCTGCAGGCAGCCACGGCGGGCTGCCTTAAAAAGTAACCATTTGTCCTACCTTAAAACTCGTTTTGCATTTTCTGCCTCCTTTTTTGTATTTTCGACCCTCCGTTTATTTTCTTTCCTTTTCTGAAAACCCGATTTGTGTCCAGACATTTTGTTCTGCTACCAACGAACTAACTCGTCAGGTCTCGTCTCTCGAGCCCGCGATGCTTCCCGTGGGAAGGGCAACAACTGATACATTTTTACAAACAGCCAATAAACAGCCAATAGGGAGGTTGCATCGTTCAGGCTCTTCTTTGCTCAGACACTCAGTAATGGAGACGTGATAGTAGTCCACCCTCCCGCTCTCTCCATTCAGTCAGCGAACGTCACACAGGAAGTGAACCCCAGCGGGTCATAGAAACTTGTGCAGGAGAAGAATGACTTTTATTTGTAGGCTACAGAAACTTTGAGGAACGAAATAAAAACCAGTATTAACCGGTTACCATTATTTTTAATAAGCGTTTCTGTTCCGGAACATAAAAAATAATAAAGTTTCTGGTTTCATTTCTGTTCCATGTGAAATAGAAAAAGTTCCCAGTTTTCGTTCCTTGAACCGGTTCAAAGCCCTGGTAAAAATAAACGCCTTGTTGATAAGAGAGGGTCAGAGGGAAATGGACAGATTTGAGGTGGTTCGAGCTATTTTTTTGCCAGGAAGGATACAGTAACTCATATAATCACTCTTTACAACCGTGGTGAACAAAAAAGCACCTCAGCACGCAACAGAAAAACACATTGGGTTCCACTCCTGCAGCCAAGAACAGGGATCTTAGAATCAACAAGTTCCTATTAAAGTGGCCGGTCAGTGTGTAACTAACTTGTCTACATCCTAACGCTCTCCTAAAGCAAGCTAATTTTATAGAACACCTCCAGCCGCGATGTTTATCGAGAGGTTTTCCCACAATGAAACAGGAGTTTGTGTGACCCGCTGTTAAAAATGACCTTTAACGGGATTGTCGGCGGTGTAGAAACTCGGACAAGGGATCACCTTCTTCTCCTGCAGAACCTGGAGAGAAAGAACACACCAAAGACAGTAAAAGATGAAGAACCTTGAACCCTGAAGGAATGCGAGTGATGTAAAGAAGGGGAATAAGGAGACGCTTACGGGCGTGTACTGAACCACCGTGGCGTCCTGCTTCCCTGCAGCGATCTGCTTTCCTTTAGGACTCCAGCAAACTACACAGCACAAAACACACTTTTTTAACACATTAACAGACTCAAAGTAAAGCCTCCTAAAGGTTAGTTAAAATATTTTGAATATTTTATGATCTGGCAACTCATCAATAATTAAGAGACATGTTTATAGAATCTAAATTACATTTTAATACGTCATTTGTTCATTAAAAATTATAAAGACAGTAAAACATCTAAGTGTAGTCCTGGGCAATAAGACGATATAATATCGATATCACAATATATTTTGTCACAATCCTTGACTTGCAAGTGACGTCAAAGCAAAATATAAACCCGGATGTCGGCCATGTTGGTGGAGATACAAATGCGGGATCAAGCGACATTCCACACAAAACAGTCATATGTGCACAACTCTGTTTTTCCACTGCTTTAAACGCTCTTTTAGCTCTGCTATATCTTTGTGCTGTATATGGTTGTGGTCACAACAGGACTCGTGACCGTGGCACGTTACGATTTTTCAGAACTCTGTCCGTAATTCGGAAAGAGGGCGAGGAAACTCTGAGGCTCAGTACAGACAGGAGACGAGGGGATCAGGACACTTTGTCCAATGAACATTTCGTCCAATAGTTAAGACATTTGGTCCAAAGCCTTTTTCATATGCACTATCAATTATTTTATATCTCAGGTGTTCCTGTGTTTGCGACCGAAGCCCCCATGAGAGCGCTGCTCCGTGCCTAAAGATTGAACATGATCCAGCCGGTTTTAAAAATTAATAACTCGGCCAACGGAGCTTGTAGCAAAGCCCAGTTTTACAGGCACCTCCCTCTAAACCTCCCGCTTCGAAAGCATACGGTCTCGGGTTGGTAGGACCGTGCCTCGGCCCGGGATTCGCAAATGAAGCCCCCGCAAGAGTGTTCCATGGCGCCAACGTCAAAGCAAAATACGTTTGCTTATTTTGCAATTTTGCAAAATACGTTGCAAAATTGGCGCCTAAAGATTTAAGATGATCGACATTATGGCACTCATTTACTTTACAAAAATGTGTTTTGCGTCGGTCAAATTCCATTGAGAATTCCTCCTTTTTTCGAAAAAAAAAAAAAACACCTGAAATATAAAATAACTGACAGTGCATATGAAAAGGGCTTTGGACGAAATGGTCATGGGACGGAATGACCTGTATTCATACTCCATGGTCAGTAGCAGTGTCTTATCTTTAGAAAAGCCTGACTTTTTTTTTAAATAATATGAGTCAAAACCACACACACAAATATATATATCTCTGTTAGATCGTTCAAATCGTGGTAATACTGAGAAACTCCAGCGTTGTTTACAGACATGCTTTCAGCAGCTGCCATCCTACTTGCTTTGTAAATCCATCATCATGGCGGACGCTCATGATAGAGCCCTGCACTCCCGCGGGAGTCCCGTGGGACTCGCGGGACCCGCCGCAAAGCAGTGCGGCCCGGGACAAATTTTGAAAGCTCACTGCGGGCGCGGGCGGGACCGGAAGTGCACATATGCGCGCGGGAGCGGGAGTACACATGTGCGGCGCAGGTGGGAGCGGTGATCAGCTGCAGTCCCGCTAACTAAAAACATGCTTGAAATAAAATTTATAAATTATTAATTTATGTCTATCATATATAATTTGTGCTGGATATTTTATTTGGCATTAATAAAAACATTTTAAGATGCCTAAATTTGCAGAGAAAGTCAGATTGCCAGATTGAGTGAGAAATGGCATCTTAAACTTGCCATTGATCACCCTAAAGGGAAATCCTTTGATCACTCTAATGACTCGCAGTTCACACCCAGCTAGCAAGAGAACCATGAGTGAATTGATTTACTTGTTGCGTTAGTCTACAACTTTAATCAGAGAGACAGGTTACACAGTGACGGTAGGCTTGACTCAATGCTATCCCAGAAATCCTTCCTGTAATATGCAAATTTGGCTGTCCAATCAGAGGCGGCCAAATTTGCATATTACAGGAAGGATTTCTGGGATAGCATTGAGTCAAGCCTACCGTCACTGTGTAACATGTCTCTCTGATTAAAGTTGTAGACTAACGCAACAAGTAAATCAATTCACTTCTTTTACTAGCTCTGCTTTGCAATAAAAAAAACAAACATTGGTACAAAACAAGCCCATTCACTTTTTTATGCTGATCAGAGAATTACAATGGTTTCTCATGTGATAAAAATGTGCGATTTGTGATTAAATATTTTAATCGTTTGACAGCACTAATTATTATTATTATAGATACTACATGCTGAAGTCAGAAACAAGGTAAACAATAACAAACGTGAGCTGTAGATATTTATGCTCAAATCCACTCAAAGTAGGGGGCGGGGCACCATCACGCTGTGTCAAGACAAGAACTTTCCTGAGAAATAACGCGGACGTCTGCATCATGCGGGATTTGCGGGCGGGAGCGGGACAAAATATGGCAGGCGCGGGCGGGAGCGGGACTGAAAATCATAATTTTTTTGTGGGCGCGGGCGGGAGCGGGACTGAAAATCATAATTCTTTGCGGGCGCGGGCGGGACTGCACAATGCGGGCGGGACTGAAAAATCCGACCTGCGCAGACCTCTAGCTCATGACGTAGCACATTTTGATCACATGGTTGCAAGTCATCTATATGATTTTCTGGGATGATATTGATATTGTTTGATACGTTTTAATTCAATAATGAAAACTTTTAATAACGACAAACTAACCGACAGTTGGTGATGTGATTAAAATTTTCGACTTCATCTTTAAAAAAAAAAAAAAAATTTAACTTTTTAAAATGTGTTACAGATTTATTTTGATGGCATTAAATAAAGAATCATTCAACATTTTTTTTCGTGTACTGCTGAGAAACTTTCACAAAAAACCCTATAGCCTTTGAGAAGTTGTTAAATATTCCAGACGATCCAGAGTGTAAATGAAGATGTGTGAGAACACACACTCACCGCAGGTGATGGCAGTGGAGGCAGGAAGTTGTGCTATAGGTACGACTTTGTCTGTAACATCCAGCACCATCATGCTGCCGTCCGAGAGACAAGCGGCGACTCGAAACGCTTCCACTGGACTCCATTTCAGATCCTGGACCAAGGTGTCCGACTCGGAGCCTACTTTAAAGGACGCAAAGGGACGCTTGTCCTGTCTGGTCTGTAGGAAGGAAATAAATAAAAAAGTTGGAATGCGTTAGAGGTTTAGAGCAAAGGAATGTGTTGGTGCTGTGTATTTTTTTTTTTTTAAAAGAGTTTACCTTGTTGAAGAAGGTGCGAACATCATAGAAGTCTAGTATGAGAGCGGTTTCCTCACAAGCGCCACACACTGACAGGGTGAGCTCATCGCTGCTGAGGGCGAGGTGGTGCATCGGGAGGTCGAGGGTCAGTGCCTGGCACTTCACACCCTCCACTGTAGGACACAACGAAAACAATGACATCACAAACCTAGATTTCTGCCTAAACTTATAAATGCTGTCAGTAAAGTTTTCCTTTAGCACGGAGCATTTAAGCTGAGAGACAACAGCAACGATCACACTGATAATCTGATCATCTCGTAAACATCTTACCAATCTCATTGGTGTTTCCGCTGACCTTCCCCGCAGCGATGATGTCATCAGTTACAAACACTTTGAGCACTCTGCCCTGGCCGACAAACGTCAGGCCGAATTTGTTGGAGATGGCGAGAAGACTTGATCGCTCCCTGGGCAAATCATCAGGGGAGTCGAAGACACGGATTTTCTTCATCTGACGGAATTGAAAATCCTGTTGGAAAGAAAAATATAAATCATTTTACCTTATAATAGCATTCATGCTCGAAAAATCTCCTCACAGGTTCCAACAACTGGAATGAATAATATTTAAACGAATCAATTTATACTTAACTTATCTAAAAGAGTCGGCTTAAAGAGCCAAACGAGTCGACTCTTTGAATTAAGATATTAAAAACAAAGTCGGTTCAAAGAGTCAAACGAGTCGACTCTTTGAATTAACATATTAAAAACAAAGTCGGTTCAAAGAGTCAAACGAGTCGACTCTTTGAACCGCCTCTTTTAGATAGGATATTAAAACAGATTTATTTAAATATTAACATAAACGCGGAAAATCTGTAAACGTAAGATTTTTTAAAAGTTTGTTTGTGGTGTTTGTTACAAGCAAATATTTGCACGCACAGTAACTATTTTATAAAAGCAAAGTAAATTAAATTCTGGTTAGCTTCAATGCTAGCCTGCTAACACACAACGGAATAAACTGTATTTTATAATTTAGCGATTTATTTATTATTAAAATCGAGCGCTAAAATATTATTAGTATGAACATATTTTTAATAGCTAAGGTAGCTAACAAAACTTCGAAGTTGATTAGTTTTATTAGCATTGCTAGCTTAGCGGATAAGCTAAATCGTGTTGTTGTTGTTTTTTACCTTCATTTCCCTCTCGGGAGTGTCGTCCCCCATTTTCACAGTTTTCTGTTCTCTGTCCAGGCAAATTACTAAATTATATTTTAAAATGTTTTATTCAACATAAATATTTTCATTAGCTTAGCGAAAACAGCTAGCAAGTCCACGCGCAGTTTGTTTATTACAATTCGGGAGAACAGAAACCGAATCGCGCGCACCGTGTGTATGGAAAGCCAAGAGGGTCATATTACTTCCATTAACCAAACGATTTTTTAATAATAGCAATAATAAGCAGCTTAAAAGGACGTCAGTTAAAAATCTTTCTTAGAATTTAATATGGAAAATATAATCAATGACGTCATTCAAATTACAGCACTCAGTTCTACTAATAATTTATTTTATTGCTCTTTTATGGTATTTTGAAAATCAATATTACATTCACGTTAATAGTGACCAATTTGGCTTTCCAGATCGGTAGACCGGAAGCAAATTTTCCAAAATAAAAGCACTTCAGTTACCAGAAGGTGCTGAGTGAAAATCCCAATAACTGCAAATCTTTGTGCTTAAATTAAATAGTAATAAATGTGAACTCAACCCGAATTTCCTTATTTTCAAAAGAAAAGTCTCAGCATAATTTCTGCAATTTAACATTTGAACTGTAGTATGCAGTTTTACCACACACACACACACACCTTTAAGTGACTGGATCATGCTTTTTTTTTGTTTTAAACCCTTGTCCAGTCAGATTTTTTCCCATTTTCCAACTTAAGTATAACTATGTATAACCTTGTTTTTGCTTATTTACAATAATATAAATAGACAGTAGGCCAAAAGTCTGTTTTCTGAGATCAGTTTTTGCTTTTTCTCAGAGATTAATATTTATTTATTACAAAAAATGCATACTGTCATTCTAAAATAAAAGTCTTGTAAAAACTGAATCGTGTAAAACTGATCTGAGTCATTTATAATGTTTATAGATTGAGCGATTAAACAGACATAACGTCATGTCAACATCATGATGTGCTCCAAGTTCCCTGATGGTAAATATGAATTAAAGACAAGCAGACAAGTGTTTGGTGAAATAACGAATTTTATAAGAAAGCAAACATTTTTGAATTGCATTTGTAAATGAATCAGTGAGTTGAATGACACTCGAGTCAAAAAGCAGTTCTGATCAAGGATTCGAATTCAAAGGGAAATTTCTCATGAAATCAGAGTCATTAAAAAGCGTAAACAACGGTTTCTTGTTTCCGAAATAAAGTTTCCATGTTTCTTTGTCTCAGTCCTGTGATATTGCCATATTAAAGGAAAACTTGGCTGTTTGAAGAGTCTCAGTCGTCAGTGTACAGTAAAACTCCGGCTGTTCTGCGTCCTGGGACCAGATGGACCTCTGAGTAGAGATCGTCAAAAACGAGAGAGAAAAACGAGCGAGAGAGAGAGAAAGAGAGATATTACCTGTAAAAAGCTGAAGCAAAGCTGTGAAAGGTTTACAGAACTTTAGCTACATGCTAACAAAATGTAAAAATTAGTGCACATTCGTTCTCTGATTGTCTGCGCTTTGAGCACATGGCTTTTTCTTTTTTTAAAGACAAACATGGCCTACATTCGCCGACTTTCACACCAAATGGTAAAGTGCTGGCATTCATTATTTTTCTATGAACAAAGACTCACTCACTCACACACACACACACACACACACACACACAATTCAGTCCTCATATTGTTTCAAGGGTCAAAGGTCATCCATGAATTAAAGCCAAATAAAAAAAAAAAGTTTGGGTTTTCACAAATCTGCTAAATGTTTGAATATTGCTTAAATATGAGAAAAAAAATCCCAATTTTTACAACGATACAAAACTGTTTTAAAAATCTCAGCACATTTAAACAGATCCAGTGTTCTGGAAGATTCTTGCTATCGTTATTTGTTATTGAACTACTGCAGATTTTATTATCACAGAAATCTAATGTGTCATCATAATTCAGATCAACAAACAGGTTGAGAATATTCTTAAAAAAAAAAAAACCATGGTCCAGATGTGCATAATTAGTTTTATACCCCAAGATGCTCAAATGTGTGAGTCTTGTTTTGAAAATGTGCTCTGACCCTCATCAGAAAACAATTTCTTTAAAAATCCATTTTTATTAAGAAGCACCTGCTGATTAAAAATTAAACAGCAGCATCTTTGTGAGTTAGAAACGATTCACTACCTACAGCATCATTCAAATATAAAACACAAAAAGCAGAAATGTTTATAATCAGGCTTTAAAACTCATTGTTTGGCCTTTTTTTTTGAGTGATGTGTCATTTGTGAATGAGTCGACTCTTTGAACTGAATCGTTTAAATGAACATTGAGAGCTGTCTCACATACAAGTCTTTCTTCTCAACATCTTCTCTTTTGTAGATGTTGGCAGTTCTAATAATCTGACAGTGTAACTGAATAAAAAAAAATGTTCAGAAAGCTGTGTTCAACATCAGAGCTGAATTCATTCATCTTCAGGAAGCAACTTAAACCAAATAAATCTTGCGTTGCTTTGTCTGTCTAAACACTGCACGTGGGTGTCCTCTGTGGCCACGTTTATGATTTAAATGGAACGAAAACAAACAGGTGACTTGCATCCCTGACGTCATCATTTATTTAAAAAAAAAGTCACAATATTGCAAACTATGTCCAGTTTAGAACAAAATATTACTGAATCAAATGGGTTAAATGATCGGACAAACTGGAAAGATCAGGAATTCGCTTCACTAAAGCACACCAATGATTCATAATTCAGATACTAGAGATGACTCCCAAATGGATGTCATTTTGTTCTAAACAGGGTGTAATATCAATGAGTTTTTTTTCTTTTTTGAGCTAGAAGTCAACTCTTTTTGATGAGTCAAATGATCTGATTCACTGAAAAGAGCAGCCATTCCAATCACACAGATTATTCACCATAAGAGTCAACTCTTTCAGCTCCCAGTGGGCTCCTTCCTCTTTTGTTCTCAACCAGACAAAATATGAATGAGGTGTTCAGGAACTGAAAGAGTTGCATCTTATTGGTGAACTGAATCAATGATCTGACTCATTTAACAGAGCTGGAATTCCCATCATGACAGCATACAGATGATTCATGATTCATTAACAGGAGTCAACCCTTACGCCTCCCAAACAGTGTCTTGCCTTTTGCTTTCTATCACTGAAGCACACTAATGATTTATAAGTCATCTATAAGAGTCGACTCCCAAAAGGCTCCTTGCCATTTTGTTGGACATTGGACATAATATTAGTGAGTTGATTGACAGCCAAAAGAGTCGACTCATAATGGTCAGTTGAGTCAAATTATCTGACTTGCTGAAAACATTAGGAATTCCCATCACTGAAGTAGACTAATGATTCACGAGTCACCCAAGAGTCGACTCCCAAGACTCGATATATGAATCGACTCCTTGCTATTTTGTTCTAAACCAGACATAGTGAGTTGTTTGAGATCCAAAAGAGTCGATTCATGGCTCTTGATAGTCATGATTCATGGCTATGTTCAAACATATGAAGGAATACAAGTACACAAAAACTCCAAATAAAACAAAAACAAATCTCTCACACACTTTTTTTTTGGGGGGGGGGGGGGGGGGGAGCCTACCCTTCTTTTGCAGTTTGTGCAAAAGTAATCAGTCGTTAGTGCCAAAATTTAGAGACTGTGAAGTCTTAATGACAGAAGTAGCATCTACAATGTAAAAAAGAAATACGTACAGACACATAAATTATCCTGTCACTCCACATCGGACAGCGTTATGCTACCACAAACAGCGCTTTCCCACCGTTCGGTTTAGCGATAAACATTCTTCTGAGTTCCTCTCAGCATCTAGTGCAATAGTTTACATCGATTCAGAGAAAAACAAATGAAAGATAAATTTTGGGATATTGCAGGTGCAGATGTTTTTTAAAAAAAAATAAAATAAAAAAAGAACTCTTTACGGGTCGTGCAACTGATAAAAAAGCAGGATTAAATACGATTCCTACAAGAGCAACAAATGGATCATTTACGGCGCTACAGTACGTCATTTACTCCGATCTGCTAGCAGGTTGCATACATCACGCACGCTAAATGCATGATCGTACAGAGGATTCCACCTCTCAAACTGGAGGTCTGCACTATACATAACGCCGCTGTTTGGATCATTGCTCAACATGCACCAGAGACATCAGCTATTGTCAGAATCCTCAGGTATGTTTAAGTCGCTACGATAAAAAATAAATAGGAAAAAAAGGCCAATTTCTTGATTCTGTGGGTGAATTTTAGCTCTGAAATCATCACACGTCTCTCCTCGACCTTTCTGAGGTTTAACAGAAGAAGTGTTTGTCTGTTACACCAAAACGTCTTATTAAGGCACTGATACTCTTCCAATATCTATCTATCTATCTATCT
The DNA here is from genome assembly GCF_027579695.1 of Neoarius graeffei. Classification (NCBI taxonomy): domain Eukaryota; kingdom Metazoa; phylum Chordata; class Actinopteri; order Siluriformes; family Ariidae; genus Neoarius; species Neoarius graeffei. The sequence continues at coordinate 2,913,224 of NC_083596.1, forward strand.
ATCTATCTATCTATCTATCTATCTATCTATCTATCTATCTATCTATCTATCTATCTATCTATCTATCTATCTATCTATCTATCTATCTATCTATCTATCCACACAGAGATTTATCTACAGCATCAGGAGTCAATATGTGTTCAACAAAAACAGAGTTTCCTCTTTACTACACAATAATCCACCGGAAAATGGATTTCGATCAAATTTCTGTTTTTATCTCAATTGCAGTTGATCATCCGAGGCATTCTGGTGTCTGAAGTTTCCTCTCTGGAGCTGCGAGGCTAATATTCTGCGTAAATATCCACCTCAAACCCGGTTTGGGACACTATATGACTTGTCATATCTAATCTATACATCAACTACGAACTAACTTTCACAGAGAAGCAGAACACCGGGACGTGATTCCGGACTTTTCGTCCTACTGCAGTTTGTTGTTCTCCACAGGATGACACAGAGTGCACTGTGTACACGCTTAAGCCCTATTTGGATGGGATTGGTTTTTCTTGAGGGGGTGTTGTGATGTCATTATTGCCAAAGTATAAAGACATCGTTATCTTACAGATATGTGTCTGGAAATCGGATTCGGTCCTGAATGGTCCCTGTAGCTCGCTCATAGTTTCCTCAGCGTCATTGTTCACTTTCTCTCCTGTGGACCTTTAATGCATCTAAAAAAAATTAACAGCTCTTTCCATTAGGGGTTGGTGAAGAGCCAAAACATCTCCTCACCATGCTGCCTTTGACTTTCTTTGATTTTACGCAATATAAATGATGGAAGATTAGTAGTTTATGATGATGCATATGCAAAGGAAATAAAAAAATAGATTTACATTAGAATTTTACCATGTGACCACATCTCTTTAATTTTTTTTTTAAACAATAAATGCAGGATCTAACAGCTAACATAGGTAGATGTTCGTTCCTGGACTGCTTGAGTAAATCCTCTCTTGTTAAGTGTTCGCATGTTGGACAAACCAAATAACACTTAAGTTTGAGTTTTAGATTTAACAACTTCTTCTTTTTCTCAAAGACAAACGAGCGACAAAGAGAGAAGGTAGGTGTACAAAAGGCTAATGAGTGACACGGCTCCTATAAAACCATCCAAATTAATTTCAGAGCCTTGGATATTTTCACCAGGTATATATATTCCAGGTAAAACAAAACACACCAAGTGTGATCTGAGAGAAGTTCACTGTGGGATGGTCATCGAATCCTAATGCAACGTCAAAAAGTAGCAAAGTGCAATTTGTACTGTCCGTACCATGCTAACAAACTGGCTAGGAACATTTTTATAGCATTATGTAAGCCCCGCCTCCGACAGTTAAAAAGTTCAATTAAAACTTGAAGATAAATGTAAGCTCATAGCATGAGTTAATTTAAAAAAAAATAATTTGGACAGAACTGACTTGTACATGTTAGCTATGTTAGCCTCGTAGCTCCAGCATTCGGGTTCGAGGTGAAACTGTGTGCATTTGATTTTTATTTATTTATTTGGTTAAAATGTTCCTCTAAAGGCAAATTCAACAAACCTGAAGATTCTGACTGAGAGAAAACAAAATTTTGATTCAATTTCTGGCTTTCAAACTACAACAATACAACGCTCTTCCTCTTCTTTCTGATGATGGTTTGTGAAAAACAACAACAACAATCTGGATTTCTTCATTCCTGTGTCCTGGGAAAAATCCAAAGAGTCAAGTGTGCACGATCATCTCACACACTCTTTCAGGAGAAAAGTATTGCAAAATCAGACACTCTGCAGGAAACCAAGCAGGAAAGGCAGAACGCACAGCGAGAGATTTGCTATAGATTATGCATCGTGAGTATGAAATTAAAACCAAAAAATAAACCCCAAAAAAAGGAAAAAAAGTGTCTGAGCTCGTAGTGTTGAAATTTCACTGAAATTTCTTCGTCGAATTTTTTTGTATCGATTGCGAGGGAGAACAAAAGGGGTGAAGAACTCAGTCACTTCAGTTTCTCCATCACCTCCCTCAGTTCAAGTGCAAATGCTAAAAAAAAAGCCAGCAAGAAAACGATAAAAATGATACCAGTCTCATATTAAATAATCTACAGTAGAGAACCACAAGCAAAGAAACTTTTTTTTTTCTTCTGACCCTCACAGTGAAAAGTAGTTCGTTTGTTTTTCTAAACAGGGCCACGATGGAGACCATCCGGATACCGAAGGGAAACAAAACAAAACTAAAAAAAACTTTCTTCGAGGTGTCCGCATTGAACTTGCGACGCTGTGGTTCTGAAAATCGTATTATTTTTGTTTTGCATGCAAGCATCGTGGCTTTAAACGCTCCAGTATGGACTGTACATACACAAGTCCATCTGTGTTTGTGAAAAAGGCTCTTTGTTGTTTCAGGATTATTGTAAATGACAGCTGAGGTTGTTTTAAACAAACACAGGCATTGCTTTGGGTTTTAAAGGAATACTCCAATGGACATCGAGTCGAAAATCTCCATACACCACATCTGCATTGTGCACATGATCGATCCAGCAACCGGCATTTAATCAGCAGCAAGAAAACAGCAGAAGAGCTCTTTACCCCAAACTGTGGACAGCGGAGTCTCTTACACACTGGACATGAAACAGGTCATTTTCTAAATTTATAAACTGGGACAGAAGTGTTAATATTGCTAACGATAAAAAATCCAGCAGGCTGAGAGATAAAACAGAAGTTCACGCTCCATGATAAGGGCATAAACAAACTCCTGCTGGTTGAGCTTTAATTAATGAGATTAAAGGAAATCGTTAAACTTGTCCAAATTCCTCAGTCGTTAAAAAAGAATTTAAAAAAAATTAAAGTCGGCCCTAAGATAAAATGTCTTGGCGAAATTTAACTTTGTGAATTACATCTCTTATTTTATAAAATCTGCGCTTTTATTATTGAAAAGACTGAGCTCTGATTGGTCAATAAAGTCACACCCAAAGTGAATGTAACCACAAATACGTGTCCTTTCCCCTTCAGTGAATCGGCTTTTCTTTTCCGTTTTGCCGGATTAATTTTATTCCTGTTTGGCCTGAAAACGCAGGAATGTTCTCATGTGTCTCCCATGTTACCATAGCAACGGCTCAACTATCATAAATCCATGGAACTACTTTTCCTGATGGTGTCAGGATACCAGGAAGTAAAGTCACTGGAACAATAGGACTTTCTTACTGCATTGCTCCAGTGTTGGAAAGTAACCAATATGAAGTAAAGTTGATTTTCTTTCACATCTGTTTAATCTGAACACTTTACGGAAGTTGCGTTTTATCGTCACATATTTTTTAGCACGTGCACGTATCATGCGGTTCTCTCGTTGTTAGTGCCTCCTTGTGGTAAACGTTTTGGGGAACTCAGTGTTGGCATCATGTCAGTTAACGGTATCCTTCGCTCCTGTTGGTAGTCACCTCAATCGCAGGATTAGTTTAACTCAGGACCCGCCCACTTCACGCCGTGAACAGTTATTTCACCTGTCGCTAAATTTCACCGAGCTCTGGCTGCCACATCGCCGCTGTTGCCTGCCTGTGTGCACGCCCCTATAGACTTCTACTGTAAGTAAATTAATTTCTGCTAGCACCGCTGGCGCAAACTGTTACTCTCATTCAGGATCTTCCTCCTTTAGTATTCTTATTATTATTATTCTCCTAACATTTTCAAGGACGCTATTTCTCCCTCAGTTTTCAACCAATCATCACCAAATTTCACATGAAGAATCCCTCTGGGCTGAATTACGTTGCTATGACTTTTGGTGCTGATCTGGATCACTGATCTGGAATGATCCATGAAAAACAGGATTTATTTCAATCACTTACAACTCTGTCAATTTTCATGTTTTTTTTCAATCAGTTTTTTTTATTTTATCTTGTTCAGGGTGTCAGGATGCAACTTTCCCTCACTAAGTGTCATTCTCCATCTCTTACCATTCCAGATCTATAGGGTACGGTGACCAGAGGTCCCGGTTTGTAACAGCTAGCACAAATCACTGTGGCTTTTGTCACTGTCTCTATCTAGTTTTAATTACATGTAAAAAAAAAAAGTCCCGTTCTCTTCTCATGTTCAAGGGAACGTGAATACGTTCTTGTATAGAGAATAAACTACTGATGCAGTGGATCGAGATCAGATGAAAATATTCCAGAGTATTCCTTTAAAATGTTATTTTGGGATCTTGGACCGAGATCCTAAACGAGCTCGAGCTTTCAATCGCCGCAGCCGTTCGCATGCACAGTGTTTTCCCGATGGACAATAGAGTAATGTAATTTCATTTTCTTGGGAGGTTTCGTTTTCCTGGAAAGTACAGAACATTCAGTGTATCGCAAAAAGAAATCTCTCCAGAGGAAGGTCACGGAGGTCCTTTCAGGTCTCATATGGCCTCATGAGACGCTTACAGACGTCTTCCATTGCACTTTTGGCTAAAAAATCTGATGGTTAAAGAAGTGCATGAGTTCATCTCAGCACGAGTGCAAATCTTTTTCAACTTACATAAGCAATGCCTGTGTTTGTCCTGTTAGCTCACTCTACCCAGCATGCACTGCTGCACATGGGCGTGGTTCACTTCTGATATGTTCCGTGTTTCAGTACTGTTTTTAATTCGTCCTGATTCACTTGGAAAAAAGTCACACCTGGAGTGTGTACGGAGGAGCACATTTTCCAAAGCTGCACCTTGGTATAAAAAGAAAAGCGAGAGGCCACGCCTCTTTTACCGCCATTGTCAGTCTCAGTAAAGGAGGCGTGGCCTTTGTATACATCAGTCTCAGTAAAGGAGGCGTGCGTAGATAAGGAGGTGTGGCCTCTCTGCCTGTCAGTCTTGCGTCTTTTTCCTTCTACTCTTTTTTGCCATTTATAAAACTTCAATTACATTCACATCATCATCTAATGAACTTCACTTAAGGCGATAACGTATCTGAACACCTGCACTACATTCAGTCTAGGGGAAGTTGATAAGGGCGCACTAAAAGCAGTACTGAAACACAGCCCGGCTTCTCCAGCCACACGTTCCTGTTCAAACACCAGCAGCTTTTCACTGCTCGTTTATCCTCAGACCCTCCCCAAACTCCTCCTCCTGCTGTCCATCATGTGCCAGACGACCCTGAACTCCACCCTCGACCCCTAGAAGAAGAGAATTCGCCCCTAAAGTCTCCTCCACTCCCTCGGCAATGGCTCCTTCCTCCTCCTCCTCCTCTTCCTCCTCCGCCTGGCCCTCGATGAGCTCCGGACTCTCGTTATCCAGCGGCTGCTGAGTTCTTACAGCATCCTTACGCTCTCCGAACAGCGGCAGCTGCTTGCAGTCTGGGTCAAAGGTCAACGGAACACCCAGGTTAAGCCCTGCCCCTGAGCCACGGTACATGTCGATGCCTTCAGGCAGCATGGACTTGATCTTGGGGAGCCATCTTTTCCTGACACGGCGCGCGTTGGTGCACATGTCGGCGGCGATCACGTTCATCTCACTCTCTTTGAAGTTGGGTGCAAAATTTTGACAGTAGACTGAAAAAAGGAGAGAGAAAGGAGAAATAAAAACATTTAACTGACAGATAAAACACCTGAAACAAGTAAAGGAGGTGTGGCCAGTGTGCCTGTCTATCTTAGTAAAGGAGGCGTGGTCTGTGTGTCTGTCAGTCTTAGTAAAAGAGGTGTGACCTTCCTATATGTCAGTCTGAGTAAAGGAGGTGTGGCCTGTGTGTTTATCAATCTTAGTAAAGGAGTCATGTCCCTTGTCTTGGTCAGTCTTTGTAAAGGAGGCGTGGGCTTTGTACATATCAATCTTAGTAAATGAGGCGTGGCCTGTGTGTTTATCACGTTTAATAAAGGAGGTGTTTCTCTTGTGCCTGTTAGTCTTCGTAAAAGTGGCGAGGCCTGCATGTACGTCAGATTAGTCATGGAGGCGTGGCCTTCAAAACTGTTAGTCTGAGGAGTCTCAGTGTAGAAGGTGTGGCCTGTGAAGAAGGTGTGTCCTTTGTATTTGTCAATCTTAGGAAAGAAGGCGTGGCCTCTGTCTATGAGTCCCAGTGATGGAGGATTGGCCTCAATATTTATCAGTCCCAGGTAAGGAGGCGTGGCCTGTGCATATGTCAGTCCCAGGTAAGGAGGCGTGGCCTGTGTATCTGTCAGTCCCGGGTAAGGAGGCGTGGCCTGTGTATCTCTCAGTCCCTGTGAAGGAGGCGTGGCCTGTGTGCTTGTCAGTTTTGTACAACTTTTACAAATTCAACTCGAGATGTATCACATATACAAACTGTACTCACATTACACTGAAAACACGCCCCGATTAAAAAATTATCAGATAACTGATCAGCTCATTAACAAATGATTATGAATAATAATAATAATATAATTACAATAAATAAAATAATATAAAATCTCATCACAAAAAATTGAACATACGTTTGACGGCATTTAGAACGCGACTATCCAGAGGCTTTCTGCTCGGGTCACTGGTCGAGGAACGGATTCCAGTCCCACAGCTGTTCGCCAGAGTGTTTCTGTATACACGCACACACACACACACACCAGGAGGTGCAGGAGGAACGAAACACATGAGCAACCATCTATCATCACATTTCCATCTAAACACACACACACACACACAGGAAAGCTTTTTGTGATATTCCGGGTTTTTAATTTCAATGTAAAATTCAACAGGGGCAGAAAAGTGTATTGTTATTTTTTGATCTTCATTTCCATCAGCTGTATGAACACAGCATCTCACTGGCTCTGTGGTGGGATCTGAACTCATGACCTTCTGGTCTCTAGGGCAGAACATTAAGCAGCGAGGCACTCCTTCACCTGAGAACTGCTCAGCGAGTCTCTGTAGCTCGGGGGAATGTGTTTCACAGTTGATTCGCTGAAAGAGCTTCTGAATGACATGATCAAACCTGTGATCTTCCTTTTACAAGGCCGACGCCTTGCCTGTGGGCCATCACGCGCTGCACGTGCTCAAACAAAACACATACTCTGAGATAGACACACACACACACACACACACGAGATATACACCTACATACAGCGCCCTCCACAATTATTGGCACCCGTGATGTTAATACTTTGTACAACTCCCTTTTGCCAACAAGACAGCACTTAATCTTCTCCTATAACATTTCACAAGATGGGAGAATACAGAGAGAGGGATATTCGACCATTCCTCTTTGCACAATCTCTCTAAATCATCCAGAGTCCTGGGTCCTCTCCTATGCACTCTCATCTTCAGCTCACCCCACAGGTTTTCAATTGGGTTGAGGTCTGGGGACTGAGATGGCCATGGGAGGAGCTTGATTTTGTGTCTGGTGAACCCTTTTTGTGTAGATTTGGCCACATGTTTAGGGTCATTATCTTGCTGAAGGATGCAGTGACGACCCATCTTCAGCTTTCGGGCAGAGGCCACCAGATTTTGATTTAAAACGTCCTGGTATTTCAAAGAGTTCATGATGCCATGCACCCTAACAAGGTTCCCGGGGCCTTTGGAAAAGAAACAGGCCCACAACATCACCGATCCTCCCCCATACTTCACAGTGGGCATGAGGTGCTTTTCCGCATACTCATCTTTTGTGTTACGCCAGACCCACTTAGAGTGTTTGTTGCCAAAAAGCTCTATCTTGGTCTCATCTGACCAAAGCACACGGTCCCAGTTGAAGTCCCAGTACCGCTTAGCGAACTCCAGACATTTACATTTATGCTTGTAAGTGAGAAAAGGCTTTTTTTTATACAATTCTCTAACAGTGAGCTTTGGAGAACTTTTTACTTCTCTTCCCATCCTCCTCACTGTGCGTGGTGGCAAGATAAACTTGCATCCTCGTCCAGGCTTGTTTGCCACTGTTCCAGTTGTTTTAAACTTCTTGATGATCCCTCTGACTGTAGATATGGGCCGGTGTAGGCGAGCGGCTATTTTCTTGTAGCCATTGCCTGACTTATGAAGGTTGACACACATCTGCCTTACTTGAATGGTGTGTTCTCTTGTCCTTCCCATGTTGAAGAGTGGATAAGAGAAATAGGCCTCTGTGTCACATCATATTTATACCCCAGGGAAACAGGATGTGATGAATTACTAATTAAAGGTTCCTAGATACTCTGATCAACTTTATAAACTACAGTAGAAATGACAGAAATGCTTCAATTATATTTATTTTCTAGGACTTGTTATGGGTGCCAATAATTGTGGAACAGGTCATTTTATGAAAAATAATTATTTCTTAGTCAGGGATTTTTTTTTTAATTCACTTGACTTAAAGGTTACATTTTTCTACAATTTTCAGTGTGAGATTATGCTTCTGCAACAAAAATTTAATTTATTTTAAGGCTTTTAACACATCTTAACCAGGGGTGCCAACAATTGTGGAGGGAACTGTATATACACTCTGAAGTGGAATAATGCACAGTCCCACCTAAGGGGGTGGAGTTAAAATCAGAAAGCGATCAAAAATCCAAACAAAATTCATATTTTTCTTCTAATATAATCCTCAGGCGGCACGGTGGTGTAGTGGTTAGCGCTGTCGCCTCACAGCAAGAAGGTCCTGGGTTCGAGCCCCGGGGCCGGCGAGGGCCTTTCTGTGCGGAGTTTGCATGTTCTCCCCGTGTCCGCGTGGGTTTCCTCCGGGTGCTCCGGTTTCCCCCACAGTCCAAAGACATGCAGGTTAGGTTAACTGGTGACTCTAAATTGAGCGTAGGTGTGAATGTGAGTGTGAATGGTTGTCTGTGTCTATGTGTCAGCCCTGTGATGACCTGGTGACTTGTCCAGGGTGAACCCCGCCTTTCGCCCGTAGTCAGCTGGGATAGGCTCCAGCTTGCCTGCGACCCTGTAGAACAGGATAAAGCGGCTACAGATAATGAGATGAGATATAATCCTCATAACTCACTTTCCTCATGTCACATACAGAAGCTGTGAAATGTTTCAACATGGACGATGTTTCTAGATAGTTGACGATTCGCAGTTGTTTTTCTGAATGATGATGATGATGCGAATAATCTTACTCGCCTATTAAACTGTTTGCACACAAGTCGAATATGCACAATAGTTGCACTGATTCATTTCATTGATTGTCTTTCAGTATGACTCAGTGACCCAAATCACCCAATCGCTACAGGCCTACAGAGGTTTAATCCGTTTCCCTCCCGTTACTTGTTTTTGACCATTTTGATATTCTGGTGCATCAAAAATAAAAACGGTGAACTATAAACGCGTCTAACGTTATATAACATGGAGAATGTTCACTATAAACACGTCAAGGTTGAACACACACACACACACACACACAGATAGATGTTATTTCTTATTAAGGAACTCAAAACATTCTCCGTATCAGAAAGTAAGCAAAGTGAGGATCAGATCTTTCAGGAAGGAAAATCGAGGTGAGACGAGACAAGGCGAGGTGAGAGCACCTACACAGCAAAATCCCCCAGTGCTGACATTTGTATCCACGTGGAGAAATATAAACACTGTAGGTGTGAATTTAACACTGGGGATTTTTCTGTGCACTAATGTGGAACTGGGGTAAAGGGGCTTCCTGGGAGTCATTTAATATCAGAGACTTCAATCCTCCCACACAACTGTCAACCAAGACTGCACGTTTGGCTTTTTTTTGTCTTTGCCCAACGTTCGTCCACAAAATGTATGAAGGTTGCGGTGAAGATCGTGTCCCGAGATTGAATAATAACAAAAGACGCGTTATCTCTCCAGTTAAGATGAGAAATAAAACCATTAAAACCATTCATTCATGTATTTGATATGATCTTATCACTTTATTCACCTTTTACACTCCATCAGTAGGCTGGCACTGTATGATCGTTGCTATATTTATGTCTCAGGAGACGCCATCTTGTTCTTGTTGGTGTTTAAATTAAAACGTTTCCAAACAATTTTCAATTTACAAAATTTTCCCTGAGCGTATTTCCACAAACCTGTCGAAGAAAGTCGCAAGCAGTCGCCTCAACAAGACCTTGTGTTTAATCCCAGCACACAAGTGGCAGTTCATCAGCTGTCCTCTGGTCATGAACACTCCCGAACCTATGTACACACACACACACACACACACACACACACACACACACACACACACACACACACACACACACACACACACACACACAGAGTGTCCATAAACAGTGCTCTGTTGTCCCACAGTAGTGTGTTTGCGACTCTGGTGGCACAAAATAAGCTCAGAATGTAAATGTAACACACACACACACGGCCCATTACATCACCCGAACAAACAACTCGGACTGTTTACTTGTGGGCAAAATGACGCACATGAGGTAAATTTAAACTCAGTTTCTCCTGAACGTGTCGTTTACAGCATCGAAATAATCCTTTACAGCACAGTGCTGTTGAATTCTGCGCTTGCGTTAACATTACCATTTCTGTAGCATCTTGAACGTTGGATGCAAAAGAGACATTTCTGGAACGTCTCTGAAAGGAGTCTCCAGTGTCAGCGCTTTCTAACAATCAGGCTACGTTCACACTGCAGGCTGAAGTGACTCAAATCCGATCTTTTCGCCCATATGTGACCTGTATCCGATCTTTTATTGACAATATGAACGACACAGATCCGATTTTTTCAAATCCGACCCAGGCCGTTTGAATATGTGGTCCTAATTCCGATTCCTATCCGCGCTTTTCATATGCGACTTCAGTCTGAACCGCCAGGTCGCATTCATCCGACTTACACGTCATCAACAAGCCACAAACGTCACTATTCTGCGCTGAAGTAGGCGGCGGGTCTCTCAAAAAAAGTTACAACAACATGGCGCATATGACATCAATGCGAGGGACGCTTCGGGCTGTGAAGGTTCTGAATCTTCTCAATGGAAGGACGCAGAGGTTAGGGAGCTGATTTCCATTTGGGGGGATGCAGCTATTCAAGCTAGATTGGATGGGTCATACCGCAACCGGGCGGTTTTACTTCCGTAAACACTGGCCATGCTCACTGCGTGTGACGTCGTCGTATCCTGCAATGCGCATGCGGAACACTTTTAGGTCGCTTTTCGTTCATACTGAGGATCACATACAAGTCGCATATATTTGTTAATGTGAACGACCTCACAAAAAAATCGGATTTCACAAAAAAATCGGAATTGAGCATTAAGCCTTGCAGTGTGAACGTAGCGTCAGAGATGAAACTGGAACTTTCGGTTTTCTGAGACTTCAGGACACACGAGCTGTTTACGTTTCTTTACCGTTTCACCATAACACAACAAGCTGCCATTTTTTTTGTCTTATTAACTTCAAGAGAAAAAAAGAAAGGTGGTGAGGGAACGACTGTTTGTTTATCGCTGCTATAATGTAAGCCAGACCAGGAACTAACCTGTTTCAGTGATGTTCGAGAACATGAAACGTAACTATAAACGGATAAAAAGTACATGTGGTTCTTTAAGTACTTTACAAAACAACACCGCAATCATTGATATAAAGGAATAAAAGACTTCACAATGTGATGTTTTAGTAGAATAATGAATATTAATTAACGTTATCAGTAACGCTGTCGCTTCATCACACCATCCTCAGCATCGTCATTTATTATTTTCCTCAGACAGCACAACACGGTGCGATGGAGTGTTTTATTCCTCATTACTGTGCTAATATGGTGATGAGATGCAAAAGCTGATCCATGCTGTCCAACATGGCGGCACCGTCTCTAGCTTAACGTAGTAAGGTTTTCAGATCTAACATAAATTTAAAAAACAAACAAAAAGGATAAAACCAATCCACTCACCGGCAACGAGTTCGAGTTTTTCCCCCGGGTCGCCCTCCGTGTAGAGTTTGGGGTGGCAGCGGTAGCCGATTTGGCTAATAAGGCTTGCGGGCAGAGCCACCAAATCACGACGTAGCAGGACACAGGGACGACTCTCCAGAGGCACAGGAACCATCTCGGGTTTATCCGTCACTGAGGGACAGAGACCCGCGAAAAAAATCACACCATCAACAACAGCCTGGGACACTCAGAGACACTGATCCCAAATATAGAAGCTAATTTACATATTCAAATCTCACAAGCTCTTTACAAAAAAACCTCATGAATAATAAAATCTCGTATATGATGTCACACATGAGAAATACTTAAATGAGGGTTTTTTTTTTACATGCAATATTTTTTCCCTCATAGCTGTGACGAGATCCGATCTCAGATGTTGCCGAGGACTAAAATCGAAACTCAGATTCACTTCATGGTTCTGTAATTACACACAAACTCTAACGCAGACTAAAGACAGTGGGACGCGTTGAAAAATGCAAAAAACTATATGAACGCGACACGTGTAAACGAGTGTAGACGTGAATGACATCCTTTTTAAAAGCAACTTAACAGCAGGAACTTTGAGAAAGAGGCATCATTTGGAGAAACGTGACCCAAACAAACATTTAATTAAGTTTTTATTTCTTTAGTCACGTTTTAAAATTTACACACAGTCTCTGTTCCTGAAGCGACTTTTAGTCACAATACTTTCGCAAAATGAATCGATTTGCATTGACTCCTCCCACTGCTTGACCCTGATTTGCTTATTCATTAAGGAAAACACATAAAAACAGACAAGAAACAGGTGGCACGGTGGTGTAGTGGTTAGCACTGTCGTCTCACAGCAAGAAGGTCCGGGTTTGAGCCCCGTGGCTGGCGAGGGCCTTTCTGTGTGGAGTTTGCATGTTCTCCCCGTGTCCGCGTGGGTTTCCTCCGGGTGCTCCGGTTTCCCCCACAGTCCAAAGACATGCAGGTTAGGTTAACTGGTGACTCTAAATTGAGCGTAGGTGTGAATGTGAGTGTGAATGGTTGTCTGTGTCTATGTGTCAGCCCTGTGATGACCTGGCGACTTGTCCAGGGTGTACCCCGCCTTTCGCCCGTAGTCAGCTGGGATAGGCTCCAGCTCGCCTGCGACCCTGTAGAACAGGATAAAGCGGCTAGAGATAATGAGATGAGACAGACAAGAAACATTGTTCTGCTGAATGTTCATATGAAAGACATCCATAGATGATTTATGTGAATAAATCTGCTTGGATATTTTTGTGTTTTATTTTTATATGTACACGTACGTACTGTGTATCTGGGCACGTTTCTACGATAAACACATGAGATACTCTGAATATTTAAAAAGCATGATACGGTTCATTTAAACACTCGATTATATCACTGACTCCTTAAAGAGAAACTACACACACTTACTACAGGTTAGTAAATTGATTCCCAACTGAAACAAACTGTTAAACAAACAAACAAACAAACAAAAACAAAAAACAATGCATGTCACGTCCTTCCGCAGCCAGCATTGCAATCTGATTGGCTAAAATTTTAACATGTTTATTTTAAAGACAGTTAGAGTGAGGAAATTTCTACTTTTTGTATCTGATCTTCTTTTAACTGACCTCTACACACACACACACACACACACACACACACACGGCTCTCAGGTGTCCCACACTGTGACACTGCTGCATCCAAACTCATCACACATCGAATGGATTACAGGAAGATCAGAAATCTGAGGCTCCAGAGTGATGAGACTCAACCCCGCTTCATTCTTTCTTTCTTTAATCCAGTCCTTTATAAAGCGCTCCTGCAGCTTTAATTCCTTTATCTCTGTAATCAGTCCAGACTGTGACGATGCATCAACATGGCGTGATAAAGAAATCTGAAATATACCGTATGCACCATGAATTTCTCATTCTCATCTCATTACCTCTAGCCACTTTATCCATGAATTTATTTATATAAAAAAAGATTATCGTAACACCTTTACGTCTATGTGCTCAAGATTGTAAATTATTTCTCTATATCTTTATTTTTGTGCCAAACTCCTGCAATCTTGTTTTCGCTTCTTTTCTCATTTTAAGTCTGAAATTATATGAACTTGTTCATTTGTAATTGCTTTACAATTTAACTAAAATGCAACAAATCAAATTTATTTAAAGGTGATTTATTCAATATAATTAAAATGTATGAACCTTCCATTCTATCAAATTCTATTCTATTAATTTGCCTGATTAAAGTTTAATTTATTACACTTGTACAATTCTATAAACCACAATTTAATCAAGATTTACTTTTAAAAATTGAAAATTTGATCATATTAATTCTGTTCTGAATCTGAATTCTATTTTCATATGTTTTGTCGACTTCTGTTTACTGCGGTGTCAGAGGAGCGGCATGAAAAAGAATAAATCGGGAAGAAAGTAAATAAAGAAAATAAATGTTGATAAAGAATAAGAAAATGAAAAAAATGAGAGGAAAATAATTCAGAAATAAACACAAAAATAAATGAATAAGAAAATAAATAAAAATAAAAGACAATGAATAATAAAAAAAGATTAGGAAAATGAATGCAGAAATAATGATAAAATAATTGAATAAGAAAATAAATAAAAAACAAATATGAAAATAAAAATAAAATATAAATGCAGAAACAAAAATTTAAAAGATAAATAAATAAAAATAAAATAATAGTTAAAAGTTTTAAAACCTTTCTCTGGAATTAATCACTATAGATGAACATCTTCAGTGTAATAGGAAAATAAATGCAGAAATAAAATAAACAAATAAGAAAATAAAATTAAAAGAATATGAAAATAAATGTTGAAAAAGAATGAGAAAATGAATAAAAAATAAAAGTAAAAGATTAGGGAAATGAATGCAGACACAAAAATAAAAAAAATAAATGAATAATAAAATAAATAAAAATAAAATATGAAAATAAATGCAGAAACTAAAATAAAATAATAGGAAAATAAATCACAATAAAAGACTATGGAAATAAATGCTTTTATTTTTTTTCCTGACTGCTTTTTCAGTTGCTTGAATGGTCAAGCTGTCAATCAACTGGCTGTGGGCGGGCCTTCCTGTCCAGGCCGAGTCGTCAGTTCCTGCCCACATGAATCTCGCTTCGTAGTGTGAATGTGGTGTGAATCGGGAAGAAGGGCAGGGGCGTAGCTGGGGGGCCTGGGGTGCCCGTGACCCCCCCTTTCTCAGACCATACATTTTTCGAGTAGCCGCATAAGAATATTAGAAAAGCGCCCACTGTAATTTTTCTAACATTTTTTTAAACTAGATTGTCACCTCAGCCTCATTAGGGTTTCTATAACCTTGTATGGACTTCCTGGGGTTTGGGCATGAAAACCCAGTTTGTCAGAGTGTGTGCGGGAGAGGCAGATGTAAGTGCAGATATGGTAAATAATACACAGTGTGATATGAGCATAAAGTGCGTGAAACGCACACAACGGGCAAACAGTCCAAAACAGCAGGCAAAGTTGTAATCAAGGAAACAGGCGGGAGGTCAATCGAGGCGCGGACAGAATATCAGCGGCAAAACGATACAAGATCAAGGGACGAGAAACAGGAGTCAAAAAAACAGGAGGTCAACAAGAACAGGGACAGGAAACAAGGCTCAGTAAGGCACACGTGACGCGACGTAATACTTCGCATCGTCCTTGCATGGGTCCAGTCCTGAAATAGCTCAAACGTAGTTCGTTGATTAAAGACAGGTGTTCTTTGTTAACGGCGCACGTGCTGGAGCTCATTAGGCGCGCGCGCAGGAGACGCGCCTTCAGGTGCACGAGCCAAAACGTGCAGGACTGACACAGTTCTGCGCAAACGCAACACGATCACACTAGAAAGCATGGTCAAGCTGCCAGTGTAGCTGCAGTCTTCTGAATTGAGAATTATGAGTATTTTGTCTTGTGTTAATAATTCGCCATGTCAAAACAAGCGAAACTTTCCTCCTTCTTTCGATGTGAAGAGAGGTAAGCAATTTATTATATATTTTTTTCCATCAAAGTTGCATTTTGTGGCTTCGAAGCTAAGTTTTAGCGTGCCGTTTCTAGAACACAACATCAAGAAAACGTGGAAGAAACAGCAATAATGGAAGAGCCGGTTTCTAAGCTGCCTAAAACTAGCAATGGGAATGATTTTTTTGTTACGTAATGTACTCAGGCTGCCAGTCAGTATGTGACCCCCCCTTTGACAAATCCTAGCTACGCCCCTGAAGGAGAGGATCTATCTATCTATCTATCTATCTATCTATCTATCTATCTATCTATCTATCTATCTATCTATCTTTTAAATTTACTCCCTCTGTGTGTACACTGGCTGTTATCTGCTCTTATTCTTTTACACTTTCAGTCTTATTGCTGTCCTGTAACCGTGTTCTGTTTCCTCATGTTATTTTCCATGTAAAAGGACTCATTATTGACGTCTGTGTAAATATCCGGACAGTGTCGCAGGTCGTATCGCCGCCTCAGAGCTCGAAGCTCATTGGTTCGATCCTCAGCTCGGCTGCAAGTTTAATAAAAATTTTTGTTTTTTCCGGGACGTGATCAAATCCTGCTGTCTGTATAAAATCAAACAGTAAACATAAATATTCACTTACAACCTTCAATTTTTTAAATTATTGCCAGCGTAATTTTATAACGGAAGCTAATTTCAGGATTTACTGCTTGTATTGACGACATCATGATGACACCCCGACTCCAAACGAGCGTCTTGAATCAAATACAGAAAATAATTCACTCTGAAGGATGTTTTCAGGCAAAACGGTGTAACCGCTTTTAAACAAAAATAGTCTTCGAATAGCTGAAGTCATCAAAGCTACCCTTTTTTTAACAAGAAAATCAATGCTAGCATAATTTCATCAGTTATAAATGTTTATTTTTCACTTTTTAATATTTAAAGGGAGCAACTTGTTCGCAGCAGGCAGCGGAAACGACAACAAAATGGAGGGTCATGGATTTACTGCATTCAATCTAACTTAATTCAGTCTTATTTTATTTGTATATTGCGCTAAACATTGTCACAAAGCTTTAGAGAATATAATGTTTATGGAATTACAGATTTAGGTCCTGAATGAAGAAGCCAGAGGAGATCGTGGTGAAGAAACGCTCCCCGAGAAAAGTGCTTCAGTGTCTCAGTCTCATCATATTTAGAAATGAAAAAGTTTTCTCCTTAAGCGAAAAACACTCGTGTAAGATACTCGCTTTATTACACCATCTGAGAAAAAGAGCGAGCGAATCATGACTGCCTGTGAAGACTGGAGTCTTTATAATATAATATAAATAATATTTAAAAAGAAAGACTGAAAGTTGCCCTGTTTTTTGGTTTTAACTTTCACCCAGTATGGGAAACGAGGTTTTTCCATTTTAGTGAATCTCTGATTAAAATCTTTCAGTGGTTTCTTCCTTTTTTCTCGTATTTTGACTCATGCCATAACGGCCTGCCTTAAAGTCCTACATATTCATTAAGAACTTTCATTCTGACTTGTAGCTTTGCACCCCACAGCCACAGCTATGTCTCATTTCATTCCCAACAAGATGAAGAAGTGATCCCTTAATCACGTCTTAATATTTTAAACAAGACTCCTGCTCAATAAACCTTCCGAAAAACAAAGAAAAAAAAGGTCAGAAAACACGACGCTGTTCTGGTGAAGCTCGGTGAGAACACGCTCTTTAACGTACACGGCTCCGAAGCCAGAACGCACGCATCATAAACAGTTTCTAAAACACGTCATCACGGGGTCTGTTCACCGCACTGACCCGCTTTCCGACAAACAGATTCACTTTTTATTTATTTAATTTTTGATAAATCTATACAAGAAAAGTGGAACAAAAAAAAGTGTCACAATCACAATAATGTGCAATAAATCGAGCTCCATTTCCCTTTCGAGCGCAACCCTGAGTGTGCAAATGTTTTAGCACCCGAATACATTCTTTTATTTTTGATTAACTCCAGAAACATTTTAGAAAACTGTTGAATTCTGGATTCTTGAGGAGTCAGAAGGTGTCGATTTATTTCCTGACCGTAGCGCAGCTGCAATTCACAGGGTTTCACACGATATAAGGTTTTAGTCACCTTATATCGTGACTTGTATTGGCAACTAATCGCAATTAAATATTATACTTATCGGCCTATTCGGTTTTTAGCCGTGTTGAATTTAGTTCGTTTGGTCCACGGCAGGCGTCGCTTATCTGCACGATCTTCACGAGACTTGTGCGAGACTTTGAAACGTGAAGTGTCAGCCAGGTGTCAGTGCCGCCATTTTGAAAACTGTTTTCCAAACGAAATATTGCACAAAAACGAGTTTAAATGACGATTACTGCCTACTTTTGTCAAACTTTCCTGACTGCTATCAAAACAAGCAAAACTTCCGGCTTGATTACGTCAGCATTCGAAAGAGGGCGCGCGCGTCTTTTGACAA
Organism: Neoarius graeffei; assembly: GCF_027579695.1. Lineage (NCBI taxonomy): Eukaryota > Metazoa > Chordata > Actinopteri > Siluriformes > Ariidae > Neoarius > Neoarius graeffei. The sequence continues at coordinate 2,931,357 of NC_083596.1, forward strand.
TGTTGGCAGATGTTGGTCACTTTCCCTGTGTCTGAAATCGCTCCCTACTCACTATATAGGGCACTATATACCATTCTGTAGTGCTGTCCGAAACCTTAGTGAGGATTATTTACACCCTATATAGTGCACTCAAATGGCCCTTTTCCACTACCCTTTTTCAGCTCACTTCAGCTCGCTTCAGCTCACTTCAGCCCGACACGGCTCGCGTTTCGACTATCTAAGAAGAGCACGACTCAGCTCGCTTCAGCCCTGCTCAGCCCCCAAAACTCGCACGGTTTTGGAGTGGGGCTGAAGCGAGCCAAACCAAGCTGAGTGAGGCTAGGGGCGTGAGCAGACACTCCCCTGTGCACTGATCGGTGAGGAGGAGTGTCCTCACATGCCCCGCGAGCACGCTGGGATCTGTAAACACCGTAAACCCGGAAGAAGGAGAATTACGAGAATTATGAAGCCTTATGCGCCTCGCCTCATCTATACGCTCTTGCCAGTATCTGTTGGCGTTGTCGGCGACAACAAGCCACAGCACCAAGACCAGCAACACTAACGACTCCATGTCCTCCATGTTTATTGTTTACTATCCGGGTTGTGAGACTACCGCTTAAAAGGTCACTGATGTCACTGTTTGCGCCGCCTAACGACATCACCTGATGTCCACCCACTTTCGCTAACTCCACCCAATGTGTCCACCCACTTCCAGCCAGCACGGTTCAGCGCGATTGTAGTCAAAATGTAACTCCAACAGCCCCGCTCAGCTCAACTCAGCACGGCACGGCTCAGCCCAACTCAGCCACGTTGGTAATGGAAAAGCAGCAAAAGTATCCCACAATGCATCACGAAAAGTAGTGTACAACGATGGTCACTAACCAAAGCAATATATCCCATCATGCATTGCGGTCGCGCTGAAAGAAATCAAATTAAAAGTCTCAAATTTGATTTAATAAAAGGCAGCGGCAAAGAAGAAAGTATTCAGCCTTGATTTAAAAGAACTGAAAGCCGCAGGTACTTTGTATTGATTAATGTGGGAAATGCGATTAGTATAATATGGATTTCTCACAAAAACACACGCATGTATTTATTATTTTGAAACCCAACAGCTGACTGATCTGACGTTTTAATTGTGCGACAGTAATGACGTAAATACCAGCACGACGGACTAGTGTCCGAAAGAGTTTTTCCATTTTACCAATGAGCTCACTATATAGTCCTTTATATAGTAATTCCCTATATAGGGAGTAGGGAGTAGTGAACGAGTGAGCGATTTCAGACACAGGGAACGTTGGCAGATGTCGGTCACTTTGATTTCCGCTGTACATTTTACTTCTGTCCTACGATGTCTCGCACAGGTCTCAACGAATCTCGTTTACGGCCATTGCTTTGATATATGGACTGATATATTACAGAGCATATTTCAAACACTCATAACTTGCTATAGCAGCAACAAAATAGTGATCAAAAATGCATTCCTATATTTAATAAAATGAGATAAATAGAATTTTGATAATAAAAAATTTGCCTTCAGTTCCCCTTTACCACCCCCCCATCATTTCTATAGATTATAAATTTAAATAACTATTTTTAAAAAAATACAGTGAAGTTTTCTGTTGGTTTTTAACGTTTCTGGAAGGAGTCTCCAGTACCGGCGCTTTGTCACCTTCCGAGATAAAGGTGTAACTTCCTGAAATTAACTGTAACTCACACCATTAATGGTAACTCGAACTGGATAAAAATACATGTTCTTTAAATATGAACACCACTCCATAACAGATTCATGCATTTAATTCTTCTTTCGCTTTGCTAATTCCGTGTTTGAGATTAAACCTGATATTAATGTGTACTAGTGAAAGATTAAACACGGTGATATTTACTTGCGTAAGGATGTGTCGTGCGGCCGTACAGCTGTGCGAAAGCGTCCTCGCTGATCCCGTCGTAGTTCTCCTCGTCAAACTCCTCGTCCTCGTTCTGATAAGAGGTGGGGCTGTCCGTCGTGGGCAGGCTGGACGCCCCTGGGCTGGAGCGCTCCCCGGGCATGGTGGGATACGGGGGCATGCCGGGGTAGAAGATCGAGTTTCCTCGCACCCCAGAATTCCTCTTGGCTCCTCCCAGGAGGCTGAGTGGCGTCTCATTGCTCTCTGTTTTCACTCTGCGGAGTGAAGGTGACCAGCTGGGAGGAGCCAACATGACCGCTGCTGCCGCGGCGACGGTGTGGTTTGTGTTTGCGTTGTTGTTGTTGTTGTTGCTGGGGCTCTGAGGCTCCGAGCCGGGCTCGTCTGTGGCAGCGGTGGCCGAGTCACAGTGAGGCGAGTTAGCCTTGAACATGAGCTCCATGCCCCTCTCGACGATGTGCTGGATCTGCAGGTACCCGGCCGTGTACATGACCACGAGCTGCTCGCTGGCCGCCATCGTCAGCTTCCCCGTGTAACAGAAGGACAGGATTTGCTGGAAGCAGGCCGGAGTGACTGAAGAAGGCAGCTCGAATTCCGATTTGGCGCTGCCGCTGAACAGGTCACGGAAGTAGAGGCTGCTGGCAGCGAGGACGGCACGGTGCGCCTTAAACGCCTGCCCCTTCACCACGATGGACACGTCGCAGTACAGGCCCTGCAGGCGTTGCTCGTTCAGAGACACCAGCACGGCGCTGCCGAAGTTCGGGATCTCCATGTGCAGCAGCTGCGACATGGCGGCCCGCGTTCACACACACACACAGCGGCTCATCTGAGGACACAAACAGGGACACGGAGTCAGGCTGAGGATCACGGACACGCCTCAAGAAGGGTTTTCTTCAAGCACATGTTTATTTAACTTTAAAGGAGTCTCCAGTGTCCAGGAAAGAACTTCTTCTGCA